>NC_087216.1:56218142-56240642 GCF_015104395.2 Macrobrachium nipponense
GTTGCGTATTTGGGATGTTTTTAGTGATTATTTAAGCGTGAGTGTTATTCATATATTTTTGTATTACGGAGTTTCAGGTGTAATTTCTGTCTAATGAGTTGTGTATCAAATTTAAGTTTTTTCTGAAGAGTTTATTTTCACCCCTGAATTGATTTTGCACACTGTGGTTTAAGGTTGTGGTACGATTTCAACCTTGTGAATTTCGTATCCTGTTAAGTGAATAAAGGTGTAACCTATAATTTTGTAAGTGTATCGTGTGTATCAAGCGGTTCACTGAAACCGACAGCAGAGGAACATTTACCGTGAGCTCAAGAAGTATAAAAGTTCACCTTGGGACAGAGAGGTCCCCTTGGTTTTATAACTGAACGAAAGGCGTAGAAGGATAAATCCTGAAGCTGCAGACTGGGAAATCCAAAGGTATGTAGGGTGTGAATAATCTCCAGTACATGTACATATGCAGAGGCCAAAAATCAGTACCAACGGTCAATCCAAACAGAGCCCAAGAAAAGGTCCAGGAAACAACTTCTCATATCACCACCGAAGATTTCCATCTCCCCTCTGGTCAACAAGAGCCGGGGTGTTTGGGGGGCCGGAGGGGGGAGGGGGTGGGAAGAAGGCCACACCCAGTGAAATCACCAAATATGGAATTTGAAAAGAGGATTACCAAAAACATACAACAAGCCAAACACCGGAGAGGAGAAGACTAGCAATTACCATTCTTAACTAATTAACATTTAAAAAATAATCTAATACATTATTCATCTTTCATTAACTGGCAACAAGATGACACCTCCTCTCCCAAAGAAATTTTTTTTTGATGAAAAATAAATATTAATCAAAATTTTTAATAAAAGCAAAAATATGAAATAATCACATGCTGAAACAAATACAATCAAACAAACACAAATACAAGATTTCATTCACAGCTGTAAAAACCAAAATACTCATTAAGAAAATTGCACTTTTAAAACATGACGAGAATAATGGGGGGGGTGGGGGGGGGGGGGGGGTGGGGGGGGGGGGTGTGGCAAAGAAACAAGGATGCAGCTTACAATCAAGGCACTAAAATTAACAAAATATCAATATACACTAGAGGATATACTGCACTGAAAACCTCAGAAACCAACTCCAAAAAAACATTCTTCCCAAGAGCTACAAGGCTCTCACATAAGTACATACTTAAGAGCTACACTGTCTTAAACCGGATTCCACATATCTGTTCATAGGTCATAACTATTTTACATACACTCAAAGTTGTTTCACTTTGTTTCTCATCGCTCATTGTAACAATGTTCAGCGAACAATAGTCCTGTCTATAAACACCGTGACAACACACTTGATCACTATAAAAGCGTCCTACCGAATACATACACCAAAACTGGACAATACAGAGAAAGGCAACACAGTTTTCCCCTGAACAATCCCAACACACAAAAATTTCCTGAAGCGTAGTTATGCCTGAAAATAAAGAATGGCTGGATTAGTAGCTGTCAGCTAACAATGTAAACTCACCGATTAGTATCCTAGCCAAATTAATCACCCCACCGTATCGCACCAATGTGCCAATGACCAGTAAATACCACCATCCTTGTATACCACACCTCCCAGTAACAATCTTTACAATATTAACCATTTGTATCCTATAACACTCATTCCATAACGCATTTTTAACACATCACCAATCTTCATTAAGATAAACATTGCCACAAAATATGAACACCGGGGAGCACCTTTTACCTTCACCTATGGTCGTAATATTAAACCATTCTTAATTTTATAGCCTTATGTATTAATACATAATCGTTATACAATCAACTACTCTTTACAATAAAAAACCTAAGCACATACTTCAACAGCACACATACAGTAATTAGAACGATACACATACTACCTTTATATCCGCATAGCCCTCCACAAGAATTTCTACTCAACGCTGCGGGAAAGAACATCGGCAACAATATTAACTTTTCCTGGAATATGTGAAAATTCCAAATTCCACTCCTGAAGCAGGAGACTCCACCGCATCAAACGTTGATTTTTATTCTTGTACCTGCTGATGAAGGTCAGGGGATTATGGTCCGTCATAATCTTTATAGGAGTTCCTGTGGAAGAGATAAACCCGGAAATGATTAATGGCTAATATTACAGCAAGTGTCTCCTTCTCCACAGTAGAATATTTACGTTGGGCAGAAGACAGTTTTTTTTTAAAGAATGCGACAGGGTGGGAAATTCCGTGGCGAGAGAAAAAGGAAGGTCAAAATCAGGAGCTCTCAAGAAAGGAAAATTAAGAATTACCCTTTTCAAATAATCAAAAGCCCTTTGTGTTTCGTTAGTCCAGACAAAAGCTACCTTCTTTCTTAGGAGATTCGTTACTGGGTCGGCGATGTCAGAAAAATTCTTAACAAACCTTCTACAATACCCAACTAAACCCAGGAATCTTCTGACATCTCTCCGACACCTAGGATTTTTTTTTTAATTGTACATAAACAAAGTGAAAATTATCTACAATTAGAAACTCTTATATAAACTATTACTTTTTCTGAAAAAAATATAATTAATATAATTAAAATAATGTTATGATCTTTCAAAAAACTAATTTGTCTTAAAAAGGAACCGTAATTATTCTTTATTCTATTGTCATGTAGTAAATATTAATCTTTCCTGTAATTATTGATATTATAACAAGTAACCTTGTGATATCATTTGCAACCATATTCAAATCATTTCTAGTACACCACATCGTGTATATATAAGAACACAATAAAAATATACAAACATTCCTCCTGCATTTGTGTTTGGTATCGAAGTCAAAATATAAAAGTTTCAAATTGTTCTCCGGCTCAAACTTACAAATGTTTTTAAGTACACTTTTTAGCCATTTGAACACTGGTTCAGTTCTTTTGCACAAATAAAAAAAGGTGAATAGCACTTTCCTCTATATTACATATTTCACATCAGGAATTGCTGGATAAATTTGATAAGTGAAGACGTTTTTCACAGGTACTAATCTCCTTTCCCACGAAAACGGTCAATATAACAAAAATTCTTCCATATTACTTTCCAGTCAAATAAAGGATATTTATATTCTACAGGGATGTCATGTTTCTGTAAAATACTTCGGTAAACACTCTTATTAGATAACATTGGAAAATTATGAACCTCCTTTAATTTAACGACAGAGCCAATAGTATAACTGTAATATGGGGTGGGATAGCAAAATATTTGTGGAGCTTTAAAGTCTAAGTCAAAGAACTTACACAACCTAAAATAACAATAATGCAAAATTAAGCTCTGGGGGCCCTTATTCAATATGTCAGTGTTTCAAAAAGGTATTAACAATAATAGCATTAGCTTTAGCTCTCACATCGAAAACCGCCAAACCACCTTCAGTCCTACCTCTAGACATTGTAGATCGTTTAATTGGTTCATATCTACCACACCAAATATATCTAAAAACTAGTTTCTCAACTCTGATGCCATAATTATGAGGTAAGGGATACACATGAGCAATATTCCATACTTTTGTCAGAATACACGCATTTGCATATGACGTCCCCTGAAAAAGGTTCAATTTCCTTGCATGAAGCAATTTCAAATGGTTGTCTATTTTGCTTATGACATGTTCCCATTATTCTTTAGACTTTCCTTATAATCATTACAATGATGGATACCTAGCGTGAAAAAAAAGAAGTAACTTTCTGTCTTATCCATGTAAGGGGACCATTCCTTTTATTATTCCCTTCCAACCACCCATACTGAATAGTCTTGACTTTTCATTTCTATTAATTTTGCTATTTGTAGCTAACTCAAATTCCTGCACAATTTTATTCACTTCTCTTAAACTATCTTCTGTTGTGATTATTATATTATTATCATAAGCATAACCAACTGCTTTGAGAGTAGTGTGATCAGGTAAGACTAAGGGTTTCACAATAATATTTTCCTTAATTGCTGTAAAGAATGATTCTTGATAGATTGCTATAACATCTTGCTAAGTGGACATCGTTGCCTGACTGACCCTGTTATTTGGAAAAAGGAAGTTACATTATTAATTACCACACATTGCACTTTCTATTTGATTATATAGCATACTGTATTTTCCCTACAAACTAGTCTCCAAACCCAAGACACTTCAAAGACTTAAACAAAAATTCTGTATTAACCATATCAAAAGCCTTATACCAGTCTAATTTAAGAAAGGCAGCATTCATATCAGTAGAATTAACATAATACATAACATCCCTGATCAAATATATAATGAACATTGCTTCGTCCTGGAATACAGCAAAACTGATTAGTATCAATCTCTTTGTCTAACACTTCTTTCATACGAATAGCTAAAAGTTTAGAAATTTATTTTATAATCACACAAAGGAGAGAAATTGGCCTCCAATTCTTCAGCTCTTTTTCGTCTCCGCCTTCATGAATAAGTATAATGACTCCTTTCCTTTGCGAAACTAAAATCACCTTATTTCTCATTATATACTTTACCAATGAAGAAAAATCATCCCCAATTACATCCCAATTCTCTAAATAAAACTCACTATCAGACCATCGATTCCAGGATTACGATTCTTCATAAAACTTTTGATAACTTTCAAAATTTCCCCTTTTGAATAATCCTAATTCAACTCTTCCCTATCACTGTCATCAAGCTTTATTTTTAAGAAGGATAAAAACTTAAGAATAAAGGAATTAATATAATTCTGTATACTAGCCGAGGATTGAAGTTTATTCCCCCTATTATCTTTTAAACAAGTAATTACTTTTTTCGCCATAAATTCTTGCTGTTTAGCTATTACAAATTTTGAAACTTTCTCATTATTTTGAAGATTTAGTAAACGGGATCGAACCTTGATCCCTTCTGCAAATTCATCTCTTATTTCCTCAATTTTCTTTTTCACATTATTGAGTTCTAACGTGTTAGGATTTCCGGTCTGATAAGAAGCCTCATACAAGTATCGTAATCTATTTTCTAACAAGTTTAACATACCAAATCTCTGTTGTTTCTTAAAAGAACATGCTTTCATATAGAACTTTTTAACTTCCTCTTTAACCAGATTATCCCACCACAGTAATATATTAGCATATTCATCCCTTTTCTTCTGTAACTCACTCCACTTTTGTTTAAGGTTTTCTTCGATTTCGGTGTCTTTTAGAACTGAACAATGAAGCTTCCAGTAAGATTTCCCTAACTGTACTACATCAGGTAATCGTATATCACACAGGAAACAAGAGTGGTCTGAAAACGACACTGGAACAGTTCTAGTTTCTGTGACACTATTTTTGTCTATCTCCCCCTAACAAAGGTATACTCGGGTAACCTATGGCGGATGTTATGGACATCCTTTATCTTCATAGCATCAACATTCTTCAAACTATTCGAAAAACAAGAAATTTTTGGATGTGAAGAGTCCTTATCATTAATGATACAATTCCAATCTCCCCCAATAATCGCCTTATCACAATTATTCTGTATCAATGATAACAAATCCTTCTAAAAAAACTCCTCCCTCTCTTTATGGAATTTGTTCCCTGAATGAGCACATATGTTCACAATTTCTTTAACCTTGCTTTGATACTTTAACGACACTTTACATAGCCTTGACTTGACGTCGGATATAAATACACATTTTCAACTACTACATCTATCTTCTTATTAACTAGTACTGCAGTCCCTCCCTTAATATTGATAGTTGGATTTAATATGATTTCATAAAACCTCTCCAAAAAACCAAGAGAAGCTATGGACTTTACGTTATGTTTATGCAGTAACAGTATATCTATCTTATTATAATTAATGAATGAGTGTAGTTTAGTCTGCTTGTTAAAACTAGATAAACCATTAATATTAAGGGTTGCAATACGTAAGAAGATAAATTTTTGTATAAATGATCATAAACATTATTACAAATCAACCAAGTTATCTGTAAACATAGGGGCTTCTTCGGCACGGTTTTCAGTTTATGTATATCCTAGATATTCATAGTCTTTTTTTCCCCGAAACGTGTCATCACTAGTCCGTTTAACATTGCACTCAGTATGTACTTTGAAACCCTGAGTTCTCTTAGATTGTACCTAATTTTTTTTTCTCTGATTACTAATTTCCCGTTACCCTCGATTGAAGAAACAATATCATACTCGTCGTTTCCATCCGTAGTATCAACCACTAATGCCGCTTTGATCCATTGTGTTGAACCTTCAGTATAAGAGGAATTGTCATCTTCACCTTTCAGAACATAAGGTATATTTTCCTCACTAGAGTCAAAGAACTGGAATAGCTCTTTATGTACCGAATCATCCGAGTTATAATCCACATGTACATCAGCCACGGTTTTGTTTATCAGTAACATATTTGGACTACTATTGTCATCAATATTTTCCCCTTCTAAATCATAACAGGACATAGGGGTATTTTGACACTGAGAGGTCGTTACTTCCATATGCAAGTTAGTAATCAATTCCATTGTATCCTGCTCCCTATTCGTAACAGTATCCTCAATAACGTTTCCATTTTCCTTTTCCTTTTGGCTTAATATCTCGACATTTCCACTAGAAGTGTCCTCCTGTCGATCCTCCTCCTGACGATCTTTTTCCATTCGACCATCCTCCGTTCGATCCTCCTGCCCTGTCTTCTCACTTCTTTATTCTCCACTTGTTTCTCTACCGAGACTTGCGTTTGAACCTTATTCCCTTGTACTTCTTCCTGAATTTTATTATTTGCCTCGTCATTCCGAGAATTATCCTTCGGATTGCATGCATTATTTTTCATAGGTAGAATTGGAAACTCATTTTCATTTTGTGTCACAATTTCTTCTGCAGTACAATTTACAGCCAAATGGCCTTCTTTCCCACATTTGATACAAGTGTGTGGTTGTCCGCGATAATAGAACCACAGCAAAAATCTACCTAGTCTCAACGTCGATTGAATAGGTTTCTTTAGAACCATCAACACGGTTCTGTTACCATTGTTCTTCTCCACCAAGGTGCCAGACGTATAAACCTGGTTTCTGATATTAAATACCTTACCATATGACGAGAGCATCTTACTTAAGTCTTCATTGGTTAGCTCAAATGGTGCATTTTTAATAGTGACAATGATTTTTCTTGTTGATAGGTTAACAATTTGATTACTAACCTCTTTATTATCTAAAGCCAGAGTAGGTCCTTCATAATCTCTCATGATTCTCTCAAATTCTTCAGCTACATGGTCTTCAAATTTCACTATTGTCTTGATGAATCCTACTTGTTGAACTCCATATATGCTCATAAAATAGGCTTGAATCTTTCCTAATATACCAAATACATCGTCCTTCTGAAAAAAATCCACCATTCTGTCTAAGGCCATGGTGTGTTGTGTATGGTTGGCAAGACTGTGTTGCCATGGAAACTACAAGGAAATCGGGACGAGGTAGAATTTCCTGAAGTTCCCCCGGCCCTAGAAACTTACTGTCACTTTCTTTACACTGTTAATTCACTGTCACTCTAGTCATCAAAGCAATAACTGCAATATGTTGCCCCAATATGCTCACTCACATGAGCTAAAACCTCCTTGGAATACCCAAAAACACACCAAATATTGACAGCCAAATTTGCTGAACCTTCTGTCAAAGATCAGTATTACCAACCTCCCAACACCTAGGAATTAACATTTTTTCAATACAGTCAACGTTAGCTTGTTTTGGAGCAACCTTACCATCACCAATTTCATGACCTAAATATACCACCTTTGCTTTTGCAAAATTCACTTTTCTTCAAATTGATCACCAAACCAGCTTTTTTCAGTACCTCAAACAAGGCTTTAATACGCTTTAAATGTGTTTCCCAATCATCGCTATAAATAACAATGTCATCAATATAAACGACACATCCTTCCAAACCGTACACCAACGTATTCATCAACCTTTGAAAAGTGACGGCGGCATTCTTCATACCAAAACGGCATCACACGACATTGAAACAACCCTTGAGGTGTTACGAAGGCTGACAAACGCCCTTGCTCGTTTCGACAAAGGAACTTGCCAATACCCTTTTGATAAATCTATTTTACTTATATATTTAGATTTACCCATACGATCAATGCAATCTTCAATACGAGGTAATGGATAACAATTAGATTTAGTCTACTCGTTAATCCTTCTATATTCAATGCATAACCTAAAATCCCCATCGGGGTTCTTTACCAATACAACAGGAGATGACCAAGGACTTTTACTATGCTCAATTAGACTTTGCTTTAACATATAATCAACCTCCTTAGCAACAACTTCGCTTTTGAAAGGGTTTAACTTGTAAGGAGATTGTTTCACAGGTGTGGCATTGCCTACGTCCACATCATGTTCAAGGACTGATGTCCTTCCTGGGACATCTGAAAACAATGCTTTATAATCACACACCAACTTCTTCAGAGACCTACGTTTCTCATAGCACAAATGAGAAACTGAACTACCAAAATTTTATAAAGAACTCTTATTACTTGATGGCCAGTTACCATCATTACCATATTTATTCTCATTACGTTCTTCCTCTGAAAAGGAATAAAGGTTATTACATTTAACAATCTCTCCAATTGTTGCCACAGGATTAGCTTTCTCCCGTTCCATATATGCCTTCAACATATTTATATGACAGAGCTGAAAAGGTTTCCTTCTCTCAGGAATCTGTACTAAAAAATTAACATTACTAATTTTTTTCAAAATTTTCCAAGGACCTGAAAAAGAAGCTTTTAATGGATTACCGGGAAGCATATTTCCCAATTCTGGAAGAGTTTAGGGATGGGGAAAATTAGGACTAATCAGAGCACGGGAAGCTGATCCATGACGTCACAAGCCACGCCTTTTAGCTCCCTCCTATATCCATTACTGCCGCCAGTCACGATGCCGAAGAAATACTTTCTTCTCAATTTCACAGTTTACGGCTTGTATGGCATATATATTTTAGTCAGATATATCTAAACATAATGTAACACTTATTTAACAATATTATTCTTCAAATGAGATACACAGTGAAATATATTATTGGTTATTGGCTTCTCCCTCTTGGTAAATCATATTTTCACATCGCGAATTTCTTAATTATATACATGAAAATGCATGTTTAAAGCCATTTATAAAGAGTTGCGGTAACTCATGGGATGAATCACACAATATACAAGATGGTAAAAATGATGGTATCTGACCTGTTTGTAGGGGAAGATAGAGAGAGGGAGTAGGCTTACACTACGGATTTCTATAGACATATGCTATTTCGTAGTAATGCACATTGTATAAAAGCAATATACTGATCATTACTAGACCATGAACAGAAATCAGACTGATATAGTCCCTACTATTTACAGGGACAGTGTATCAGCTTCATTCATTAAATTATTTCAAGAGCTAATGTGCCCTTAAGGAAACCTAAGGAAAACTACGGTATTGTTGTTTTGGTGATCTACGTTAGCCTATTGTAACCAAATATTCCGTTTTCATAAAACCTTCCAGATGTCCTTACCTGGTTGGTCCTTGTCATTCATTGTGTACGACTATAAAAAAAGTTATTGAAAAATTTTTGCTTCTGAGTTTTACTTTTCATACATTGTGTACAAACAAATAAAAAGTGATAATATAATTCAGTATTAAATATTTTTAGCAAGCCCTTACGTGATTTTTGCTTTAAAATCATTGTGTACAAAGAAAAAACTAATTATTTAATTTATTTAATATTTTTAGCAAACCTTTCGTACTTGTCTTTCATTGTGTGCATTCAAAATGAGTATTTCATTAGTATGTAATACTTTTAGAAATTATAGGAGTACAGTAGACGTTTTACTAAGCTGAACTAGAGCAGAATTGATGCATAAATTTATTAGAATTGCGATATGCTTCAAAGTAATTATGGATGACACGTTTTTTCCAACTCTTTTAACGAAAATTTTATGCAAATATTCAACATGTATTAATTAAAACCAGGGATAACGGTAGTATATGAGTAGGCTATACTACTATTGTTTCATACAAGCTCACATTCAATGGCCTTAAATTAAGTGCATAGATTATTTATTTATTTATTTATTTTTTTGCATATAGATTTGTGGCATTATGCCAAGCACTGGGGCAACTAAGGCCATTCAGCGCTGAAACGGAAATTGGCAGTAAAAGGTTTGAAAGGTGTTACAGTAGGAAAACCTCAAAGCAGTTGCACTATGAAGCAATTGTTAGAAGAGGATGGGCAATGAGATGGAAGAAAGAAAATATGAACAGAGGCAACAGTAAAATGAATGAAAATAGTTGCAGCTAGGCGCCGAAGGAACGCTGCAAAGAACCTTAAGTAATGCCTACATAGCACCGAATGAAGCACTATCACCCTACGGAGTGCATAAATTTCTCATCAAAACTGTATCCTCCACATTTCTTTTAAACATATGGCAGTTATAATTTTACTTCTGTACATGATACCTTTTTATAGCCTGAAACAACTGGCAGTAACGCCTGAAAAACGTTCCATGCTCCATGCTTTTAAAATCGTCACTTTCAAAGTCCAAGACTCCTGATGGGAGTCAAAGTGCCGCGAAGTTCTTGGCCTCCTGATTGTAGTCTGTAGTGCTAATTACAGATCATATACCATCATTTTACGATACCATCCATTTTGTGTATTGTTTGATTTATCCCATGTGTTATCGTAACTCTTTCTAAATGTCATTAAACACACATTTTCAAGTATATAATTTAGCAACTCGCGATGAAAATGTTATTTATGGACTAAATATCGACTTTCCGAGCAGGAATTAAGAGACACTGAGTACTATTACCATGAGAGAGAAGGCAATAACGCTTAATATATTTCACGGTGTATCTCATTTGAAGAATATATTATTTGTTGAATTCGTTTTACATTATATTTAGATATATCTGACTAAAATGTATAGGTCAAACAAACCGTAAATTGTGGAATGGGGAAGTTTTTTCTTCGTCATTGTGACTGGCAGTAATGGCTATGAGACCGAGTGTAGCTAAAAGGCGGGGCTTGTGACGTCATGGACAGCTCCACGCGTTTTGATTAGTCCTAATTTTACCCATCCCTAAACTCTTCCAGACTTGGGAAATATGCTACCGAGAAAAGGTAACAACACCAACACCTTATCGCCATCAGCGAAGTTACGAGTCTTGGTTTTCCTGTCAAAAAAGTATTTCATTCTTCTCTGACTACACAACATATTTTCACGAGCAAATTCCCAAGCCTTCATCATTTTATCACCCAAATTAGTCATGTAATCCAACAAATTAATATCAGGAATGTCATTTTCCCATGACTTACGACATCAAGAGGACCACGAACACAATGTCCGAAAACCAAATTGAAAGGCGAAAAACCTAATGATTGACTTGGAGCCGACCGAAAAGCAATTAAGAAATATGGTAATTCTTTACCCCGCTCAGAACCGTGACTTAAACTATATTTCCTAATCATCGATTTCATGGTTTGATGAAACCTCTCCATAGCACCCTGACTTTCTAGATGATAAGGAGATGAAGTCACATGTTTAATACCTAACTCTGCCATTTTCTCTCTAAAATACTTGCTGACGTCATTAGTACCACAGTCTGATTGAATTATCTTAGGCATCCAAAACCTGGTAAAGAAATCAATTAGTACATCTACAATCTTAACACTTTTATAGTGCGCAGTGGTATTGCCTTATGATATAGAGACATTTTATCCATAATAGTAAAAATATATTCATTCCCACTACGTGTCTTGGGCAATGGTCCTACAATATCAATAATTACCTCTTTAAAAGGTTCAGAAACAAGGGGGATAGGACATAAAGGAGCCTTTGGTATAGACTGATTGGGCTTACCGACCTTCTGACAGACGTCAAAATTATTGACAAACTTCTTTACGTCTGCCTTCAACTTGAGCCAATGGTAATTCATAAGCAACTTCCTTGTAGTCTTATGAATGCCAAAATGACCAGCCAAGCCACTGTCATGCGCCAATGATATTAAGTCATTCCTGTAAACAAAAGGTACCATTATCTGTTTCAAAATTTCATGATCAATATTGTCAGCCTTCATAGGCCTACTCAACCTATATAAAATATTATTAATTATCTTAAATCTGGGAACGGTTACATCAGACACCTCACCTGACTCAATAGGGAGATCCCGAAAATCCTTTTTCTGAGCTATTAATAAGCTCTTCAGTAGTCCAATTTGTCCTTCAAAATCCCAATATCTCCTACAACTATGCTATCACTACGTTCTAAACTATTCAAATCTACATTTGTTGCTGACTCTGCAGCGTCAACAACACTAGCTCTAGAATGAGTAACTACTGCAATTTCATTATTCATCAAAATTGGATTATGTTTATTTTTATAAGCCACATTATTTCCTACCACTACATGAACGTCCTTAACAGGAAACTTATTCACAATGGACAAAATCGCTAGGTAATGCCTCTCGTAAAATCAACGACTGAGCCGCACCAGTGTCTCGCAAAATACGAATCTCTTTTCCTTTGGATGAATTCACAGACGAGACACTACCATGGGACAAATACCTGTTAAAGCAATTAGCTAGTCATTGTTCAGCCGTTGTCGTTTGGACGGGATCTCTCTCTCTCTTTTCAATGCCCATAACTGGAGTACCATTAGCTTGCAGGGACTTCTTGAATGCAAAACACTGACTTTTTACATGCCCCTTTTTATTACAAAAGAAGCATGTCATGCCTCTCAACCTTTCAGGATTATAAACATTATACCCCCTGTTACCTCTATTCGGAGAAAAGCGATTATTATTGGGAGAAAAATTATTATTATTATTCTGCCTCCTGGGGTAATTCCTAATAACATAATTAGGCCTACCACAAACATTATTATTATTATAATTATTATTATTACTACCGCTCTGGCCCGTTCTAATCCAACCAGGACTTACATGATTCATCACCCCTAACTCATTTTTATGTGACAAATAATATTCGTCACTGGCAATGGCAACCTCCTGTAACGTGTCTATTTTTAACTCCTCTAAATGTACTTTTACTTTATCTAGTACACACCGCTTAAATTCTTCTACTAACAATAACTCCTTCAACTTGTCATAATCATCCACTTCTTTGGATTTGAACCAGTCTTCTGCATACTTTTTTTTCCCTCTAGCAAACTCTACAAATGTTTGTTCATTACCTGGCGATAAGCCTCCATAAGCCTTAAAACAATAGCTTTCACATTTTCATAGTCCGAGGATAAAGTTTCGTCCAAGGTCACATAAACTTTCTGGGCCCTACCTACTAACTTGCTCTGGTTAAGGGTGGTCCAATATTCCCGTGGCCATTGCAAACTCACCGACATTACATTCCTGAAAAGTAGGCACTAATTTTAAATCCTGTACCAAATCAGGTGTTACAGATCTACTGTCGTCTTTCCTTTTCTTTCTCCGCCCTAAACTTTTCCATATTAAATTCCAACATTTTCAATTCAATTTGTTTGTTCAGCACTTCTGAAGTTAGCTCCCGTTGAACCTTCCTGATCACCATCTGGTTTTACATTTTTGATACACTCATAAATTTGTAACAATAACAATGCTTTCTTTAAAAAGGCATCAAATTCTATCTCTAAATGTTGAGCCACCTGCTCCAACTCAGGCCTATTTAACTCTGCGAGCCTCTCCACTCAAAAGTTCAATTATATTAGCCACCTCCATTATTACCGAAAATCACACCAAAGAATAGTTCCAAAAATACCTAACACACGAAGAGGTGTAAAAATGTTGCTAAAAACAAAACCCCTAAAATTAATTCAGCACACTATTGAATACACACAGGCACGAAAAATCATGTGAAATGGTCGCCAGTTTGTGATGGATTGTTAACCACCACACGATACACTTATAAAATTATAGGTTACACCTGTGTTTACTTAACAGGATAGGAAATTCACAAGGTGTGAAATCGTACCACAACCTTAAACCACAATGTGCAAAATCAATTCAGGGGTGAAAATAAACTATTCAGAAAAAACTTAAATTTAATAGATAGCCCATTAGACAGAAATTACACCTGAACCTCTGAAATACAAAAATATATGAATAACACTCACGCTTAAATAATCACTAAAAAAGTCCCAAATATCCAACTAATAAAAGAAACCAACACATTCAAACACAAAATGGAGGGGGTCCAGAAAGAAGGAGTAAGGCAAAAAGAAAGAATATCCTAACCAATACACACTAATATTCCTAGTAACTTCTCCTAATGTTTTAAAATTAATTCTCCTCTTGCAAGGCAAAGTAAAACTCCACGTCTGGAGGACAAATCAGGGTGATTATCAGATGCTAATCCAATCACAGCGCTGAATCCAAAACTAGTAAAAGGTGGCTGGCAAGTATCAAGCGGTTCACTGAAACTGACAGCAGAGGAACATTTACCCTGAGCTCAATAAGTATAAAAGTTTACCTTGGGACAGAGAGGTCTCCTTGGTTTTATAACTGAACCAAAGGCGTAGAAGGATAAATCCTGAAGCTGCAGACTGGTAGATCCAAAGGTATGTAGGGTGTGAATAATCTCCAGTCCATGTTCATATGCAGAGGCCAAAAATCAGTACCAACGGTCAATCCAAACAGCGACCAAGAAAAGGTCCAGGAAAACAACTCTGCATATCACCACCGAAGACTTCCCTATCCCCTCTGGTCAACAACAGCCGGGGTGTTTGGGGGGCCGGAGGGTGGTTGGGGGGGAAGAAGGCCACACCCAGTGAAATCACCAAACATGGAATTTGAAAAGAAGATTACCAAAAACATACAACAAGCCAAACACCTGAGAGGAGAAGACTAGCAATTACTATTCTTAACTAATAACAGTTCAAAAATAATCTAATACATTCTTCACCTATCATTAACTGGCAACAAGATGACATATATATATATATATATATATATATATATATTATATATATATATATATATACATTATATATATACATATATATATATATATATAGTATTATTATATATGTTATATATATATATATATATATATATATATATGTATATATATCAGGAGACAGAGGAAGGCGACGGCCAGTAGGACACATCAGTGTGAAGGTGGACTATTAGAAACGTTGCAATTCATTAAAATTCTTTATTTCCTACGTTTCGTAATATCATTATTACATCTTCAGGGAATCTGTTAAACAATAAATAAAATTAATTTAAAATTACTTAAAAATTACTTTAAAAATTACTCTAAAATTCAACATTTATAAATTACAACACAATTTAAAAAACATACAGAAACGAAAACAAAACAAAAATAAAGATAAAAAGACCAGAGGACCGCTAACCAACCTTATGCCGAGAAGGCAAGAGACAAGAATGACAGAACAAATAAAAGTTAGCTCAGGTACAGTTGTGTGGAGGAGGTCTGGGTATTTAACTGGGGAACCAGTTGTTTAATAATAATGACTCTAGGATAGGCAGTTCATATGCATTGTTCGCTTGGCCTATAACTCGGAAATCGCTTCTTTCTATATATATTTTACAATTTTTCGAATGGTTTCTTATATTAGAGTGTTCGGGATTGGAGAGCCTACAGCCAGTACGGAAACATATGTCGGATCCACGAGGAGGTTACTGCGGGTCAGAATCGACTCTCATTGGGGATTAAGTTTCCGTACTGGCTGTAGGCTCTCCATTCCCGAACACTCTAATATAAGAAACCATTCGAAAAATTTGTAAAATATGTATTGAAAGAAGCCATTTCCGAGTCATAGGCCAATCGAACAATGCATATGAACTGCCTATCCTAGAGTCATTATTTATTAAACAACTGTCCCAGTTAATACCCAGACCTTCTCCACACAACTGTACCTGAGCTAACTTTTATTTGTTCTGTCATTCTGTCTCTTGCCTTCTCGGCATAAGGTTGGTTAGCGGTCTTTGGTCTTTTTATGTTTATTTTTGTTTTGTTTTCGTTTCTGTATGTTTTTTTAATTGTGTTGTAATTTATAAATGTTGAATTTTAGAGTAATTTTTAAAGTAATTTTTAAGTAATTTTAAATTAATTTTATTTATTGTTTAACAGATTCCCTGAAGATGTAATAATGATATTACGAAACGTAGGAAATAAAGAATTGTAATGAATTGCAACGTTTCTAATAGTCCACCTTCACACTGATGTATATATATATATGTATATATATATATATATATATATATATATATATATATATATATATATATATATATATATATATATATATATATATATATATATACGTATATAGATATATATATATATGCGCTGAATTTTTACTCATACACCGGGAAATTGATAAGGTTAATTGAAATATTAAGAAAAATTAAGTAATTTATTGTAATTGAAAACTGTCCTATCATCCAGGTGCTGATGCGGCAGCTAATACACAAAGTTGATCATCGTGAAGCTTGGGGGAGCCGCAGTAATTCAGCCACTTCCAAAATACCTTAAATATTACCAAATGCCTAATTAATCACTACACAATAATCGTATGCATATATCTAAATATAAGTATGAGCATGTGCAGCACTTATAACACTTGGAAAGTTGCATACCTTGGAAAATCTAAAAATATATATATACCAACAGTCCAAACTGACGTCCACGTAGTACATAATTCATTATATCCCTGGAAGGGTACGAAACCTCGTATTACAAATATGCAAGGTATGAAACAGATGCTTAAATGAAAATACTAAAAAGTAAGTGATGGTAATTGGAAGGCATTTTAATATGGGAAAGCATTATCCCTCCAAAGGATTTCGGATTGACAAACAAAACTCCCCCTGAGTTTTACAGACCCACGAATATATCCTGGGACGAAGGCGAAGCAAGTGTAGAGTGAGAGACTGCGATGAAGGAATGCTTCTTCCTGGCTGGGTTTAAACGGCGATTACATGTCGAAAGGAATAGTCGTCGTCACTTCAAAGATATAGCTGTATATCCTTATATAGTCAATAGAGCTCAGAGTATCTGAGTTACGAGACCCTTCGTGATTGAAATCTCCTTCGTAACAGACTTAAGTTTCCGTCAACCTCAGGAAGAAAGCAAAATCATTAGTGGTTGGTTAGGACAGAACCAGAACGGCCGCTGGAAGGCAGAGAGCTGTTAACAACCAAGGGGGTAGTTAAATATTTGAAAACTACGTTAACTGTCTTCCAGTGACCATGCTAATTAAACAAATAATAAAAAATACAAATTCCATGTGGAATTTTAGTACACTGCAGGGGAACGAATCCAAAAAAAGTGTTTTTGGATTTTGCCAAATACATAAGAATATATATACAATGCATACAAAAATTAAATTTATCAAAGTTTATAAATTCAACATTTCAGAGGTTTTTCTCCGGCTTTCCACAGCAGCCTTTCTTTTAGGCCTCTCAGAAGCTGGTGATGATTTGTCTAAGTTTTGCAAATCACTGGACTTTGAGTCTTCATCATCTAAGGAAAGATAAGGTATTAGTTTATTAACGTGGAGTTTACACATTTGTCTGGTACGGCCTTTAAATACTACAGCATGTGTAGTCTCCCCAAGATCATTCGTAAAAGTTTCTTTATCCGACCTAAAGGATAATTGTTAATCTTAGTATTATCTTCCTTGATCAAACAATGTCACCTACTTTTAGAAGATGATGAGTCACCGGGCGATATCTACCCTTCCTATCAACTGCTTGGCTTAAAAGTGTTTGCATAAACTCATGATGGTAAATATCTATAAGTTTACTCCTAATCCTAGACAGTGGTTCAAATTTATTAGTAGCTCCACAAGGGATAAATTCTTCATCCTTGGGTAAAGGTTGTAAATCTGAATGACATTGAGTGAGGAAAGCTCATACCCCTAATTAACATTTCGGGTGTTATTGGTTCAGGAAGGTCTTCTGCTGCACTATCCCTAAGAGCCTCTTTAAAAGATATTGGTCGTCGATTTACCAAGTGGACAACATGACATACAGTAAACTCAAAATCAAAGTAGGAGAGAATATGGTTCTTGATGGACCCATAGAGAAGTCTCTTTGTTAACTTGACACAAATCTCGACAAGGGAGCCCAACTGACTACATCCTTTAAAATATTGTTGAAAAGTTAATGGTTTAACACCACGCTCCTCAAAAATACAACTGTGTGTGGGGGTCATTCAAAATGAAGATAGACATTAGCTCCTGCAACTATTTGTGACCCTAAGTCACTAATGCATAACTGTGGAATGCCGAACTCGAAGCAATGAAGAGAAAATGCCCTAAGAAAATCTGGCACATTGAGTGTTCTACAAATTTTTAAATTAATTGCACGAGACCAAGTGCAAGTAAAACATAATAGCCATACCTTACCCTTTTCCTTCTCCAGTTTAACTGTAAAAGGCCCTATATAATCTACGAAAATATTGCCGAAAGGCACAGCTGGTGGGTCTTCCCTGAATTCCTTGTAACAATTCTGATTTAAATTGACAGGGCGTGCATTAAATCTCTTGCAGTGAACACATTGCCTCAGAATCTTTTTTTAACCACTGAAAAGAATTTCAGGAATTCCCTCAAATTAATTTCTTATTAATTCAGAAAGAACAGCATAGCACCCAGAATGAGCTAATTTGTGATGAATATCCAATATAATTAACTTCGTTAAATGACTGTCTCTTGATAATAGAATAGGAAATTTTTTCTCTTTCTTAAATTTGCTCTTCACTCTCAAATGCCATTGTTATCAACAACAAGTTGAACTGAGAAACTATACCTGGTATATCCTTTGCTGCAGAAAAACCTTTAGAAAATGCTCCAAAAACATCAGCAAAGTGATTTTGTTGATCGTCAAAATCAAATGTACAAGAGCTAAAGCAAAAAATTATTATCTTCTTGTACATCAACATGTCTTCTCACTTTAGCTTTCCATTTGTGTATGCATATTATGCACCGACGGTACAGCAAAACAAGTCTTCGGAGGTCAGAAAAAATCAGAAATGTTCACCAAGTAATTTCTCTTAACTAAAGGAAACATTAGAAAGATTCATGTAATTTCCAGAAAGATACCCGCTTGAGGAATAGTGAACTGCATGGCTTGCGCCCTAACATTACTCAGGTCCGGGTCCTGAAAGGAAACAAGACTTCATTAACATTTATATGATGTGCACCTGGTTACCATGTCAGCAGGATTCTCCTTGCCATTAATAAACCCAAAATGAACAGGATATGTTTCACACAGTTTTTGTATACTGTAAATTCGGTTCAATACAAAAGTAGAACATTGGTTCATTTTCTTAAGTTGAAGCGAAGAACTTATTAACCACTGCAGGGCACAAGAAGAATCTGAAAATAGACAAATCTTTGTCACCTTTATAGGTTTTATACAATTGGGACCAGCAAGATCCAAATAAAGACCAACAGATTGTTCGACTCCTAGATTAAAGGCGTGGATCTCTAAAGATGGTATGGATTTACCTTTCAATTGGGTATTAACCAACCGATTTTTAGCATTAATAAAGGTAAGTTTGCCAGACTCTACATTCAATAAATAAATTACACACCCATATATGTCACAACTGGCATCAGTAAAAAACAATTATATGATACTCACCCATCCCTTCGACCCACAAAAACGAGTACTTTAAGAGGGGGCGATGAATTACACTGTCTACAGATATTCCTCCAGTCTTTAAGCTGTTGACTATTAAGAGGCTGGTCCCAGTTCAAACCCTTTTGACATTGCAAGTTTATGCATATAAAGCCTACATCGGTTAAATAAAGGCAAGTTGAAACCAAATATATCGAACTGAGTGGCAATTGACCTAAGAACTAATCTTTTGGTATTAGCTTCTAGGTCAAGGGAAATTGGCCTAGTGAAAAGATCATCCGAAAGTCTATTCCATTCAAGCCCAAACAATTTGTTGACTTCCGGGTAGAACTTCTGACCGATCTATGTCAGACTGCAGATCAATGTCATTAGTCCACCAGTTGCTGAATTTCAAATTTAAAAGGTTTGAATATGCCAGCTAACTGCGTGTAGGCCCACCTCAAGTCATCAGAGTTGTTCATTGTGACAGCACCATTATCCATATATATTAAAGCATATATAAGTTTCTTGAGTTCATCGATTCTTGAATCATTACTGGAAGTCAAGATTAACATATAATACAATGAAGCCATCAAAAGAAATGGGCTACACCGAAGTCCAAATGAAAGCCTGACATTTTTATATAAGCAACTGGGGTGTAATCACCTGTGGTGACATTCCGAAACCAAAAAAATAATAGCCTAGACTGATCAATTTCACTTAAAGCCAACATATTAAAAGCTTTCTTCAAATCAAAAATCAAATTTTTCATCAAACCTAATATAAGAATGCAGATGGGAGAGCTTTTGATTTAAGTTAGGCCCAGCATACATACATTGATTATGTGACCAGTGACAGTCTCTTAGAGGATTCCTGCAAATTAGAAAGAAATACTAGCGACACTTAGTAGTTTCCCTTTCTGGCTTAAAGACTGGCATATGAGTCAGAAGGAGTAGTTAGGATATTCAGCCTTAAATACCTCCAAGTCCAAAATAGGATCAATAATACCCGCCTTCAATTGCTCCTTTATGCAGTTATCTACCAACTGCAAGGAACCTTTCTTACGAAGTAATTTTTTCAAATTTGATTGAAGAACAGCCTTGAAGAGACTCGTTTCTCGAAAGAGGTGCGATACCTTCCATTCCATAAACAGGGGAACAACTATGCGTCCATCACCTTTCGTGTGCAAATTTCTGAAAGTGTAGTCCACGAGAGAATCATCGAGCCGATTAGATTCATCACTGTAAACTTTCTGATCATAGTTCAAATAAAATTGGCTCTCCATATTCAAAATTTGATCAGTTGCTTCTGCAGTTTTCCTATCATAATAGTCCCTCTATCTGAAAGCACAGTAAAAGAACAATTTGTTGTAATGTCATTGAGTCGTAAAATTCTTCATTCACTGATACACTAATAGCTAGAAAATATGAATGGCTAGGGAAAGTGTAATATGTACCGTGTTCAGTATTAGAATTTTCTCCCCTCAATGGTTTCGAGGCCAAACTTTCATTACCTTTTAGTGAATTAAGATTAATTAGGAACCTATCAACATTCCCCATAAGCATTTATCCTAAAGAAGTCTCAATATACACAGACGAATTAGGACTCCCTATCACAATGTCTCTTCCCAAAAGGCAATGTGAAAAATCTACTCCTACAAAAGCTGAACATCATCAATGCTCTGAGAATTGGGTTGATAAAAGCTTGTCAGCAAATGCAAATTTTTACTCTGCATTATACTAACTACTTGCCAAGCCCATTACTTGCAGACAGGTAAACTCAATTGCAAGTTTATAGAGGGCACAACTAGAGCAGAAATAGCAAAGGTTTTCATTCCCCAGTTTAATAGGAACTTCAACAAGACTAGTAGAATATTCCTTTTGACCACATTAAAACCCTTTCACAGTCAGTTTTTACTTTAGTAGCTAAAGACCTGAAATTGTAAAAGGAAGCTAACTTGCTAGATATAAAAAGTGTTTTGTGATCCTGATCTTTAAGACCCTATAAAGCCTATCATGACCATTTATACAAAATGTAAAAGTAGGGAGAACTGAACCTGTGGTAACATTTGGTAATACGGCTATCCCACTGCTTGCTTCCTTGGAAGACTCTGCTTTACTATTAATCATATCAGGACTAAGGTTACAACAAAGATACTCCATATGATACTGTGAACAATGTGAACAAGGTCTTCGAAATCTGAATTTACATGCTTTAGTGGCATGATTAAAATTACCACATTTTACACAACCTTTATGCAATTTTAACAAATCAATTTTGGCAGAAGGGTGGCATACTTAGTACACTTATAATTTAAGTGATCACAGTCAGAAATACCAGCCTTAGTACAAAAATTACAAGCTTTGGTCGGAACTGTCTTAGTTTTTACAGCCATTGTATTAGTCTTTTCCTGGAATGGCTTTGAATGAGCTACAACTTTATCCCCCTGACCGATAATTTACCTTTCGCCTGACACCCTGTTCATACCTTTCACATGCTGTAAAGAAATTATCTATGATTTGCTTAAGTGATGGATGAGTCACATTAGTGATATGAACCATATGAGACTTAAATCTATCATTGAGTGCAGACCAAAACGAAATATCTAACAACCTCATCAACATCAATATTTAAATATTTTAAATTTTCGACTATAGTCCTAAGTTCTGATAAGAAAACAAGGGGTCGTCTCCTTCTTTGAGATGTAGACGGTCAATTTCTTAATTACAGCCGACTTTCGTAATTCACTCGAGGCAAAAGCCTGAATCTTAAAGTCTTTGGCATCTTTGTAACTTTCTTTGTCGGCCTCCAATGAACCAAGTAAACATTTAGCCCTACCCTCTACTTGTTGCTTCAAAAGTAAGAGCAAGTCCCTGTCTGGATAGTTAAAAGAAAAACTTTTGGGTAGTGGTTTCAAATTCTCGAATGAATTTCAAAAAAT
>NC_087216.1:56253142-56268142 GCF_015104395.2 Macrobrachium nipponense
CCTTAAGTTGTACAGTACTTAGTCGTTGGTCAGTGAAAATAACACCATGTAGGTATTATATATTTATACAGAAATTCTCTCCTAATATTTCCATTGAATGCACTGGTAACTCTTCTCCGTATCACTTTCCTGTTATGGAGAGCATTCTGCTCTTCAGTCTTCTGTGCAGTTTACTCGGGACGGCTGCAAGATTTTCCCACCACAGAAGCTGTAAACATTATTATTCCTAACTTAGTGTTCTTCGTAATTAATACTCATACTTAGTAGTACTCATACTAACAACAAGGATAAAAAAAAGAAGACAAATTGAACAAGTTCATATCATCTAAGTTATCAGTGGAAACACAAAATAATTGAACAGATGCTAAGTTAAGTATATCTTAGTTTTACCAGACCACTGAGCTCAATAACAGCTCTCCTA
The DNA here is from genome assembly GCF_015104395.2 of Macrobrachium nipponense. Lineage (NCBI taxonomy): Eukaryota > Metazoa > Arthropoda > Malacostraca > Decapoda > Palaemonidae > Macrobrachium > Macrobrachium nipponense. The sequence continues at coordinate 56,253,564 of NC_087216.1, forward strand.
GGGCTGGCCCGAAGGATTAGATATTTTTACGCGACTAGGAACCAATTGTTTGCCTAGCAACGGGACCTACAGCTTATTGTGGGATCCGAACCACATTGTATCGAGAAATGAATTTCTATCACCAGAAATAAATTCCTCTGGTTCCGCGTTGGCCGAGCCGAGAATCGAACTTCGGACCACCGGGTTGGTGGCCAATCGCGAAATGCATCCGGCCTAAATTCAGTATACCAAATAATCAAAACGTACTAAAATCTATGGTCTAATAGAGACTTGGTTCATCAACGAAAATTGAAATAAATATGTTATATTTTATTAGAAATAATTATTCTCTACTGTTTAACATGCACATTATTTATTTTTTTACATTTTCATTTTAATAAATAAATCATAAATATCCTGTCCTAAAATTCCTCAATCTTTAACTCAACGCAAAGCCATATTCAGACATTTTCAGGCTCTTCCATAGACCTTTCCTACCAGCCTAACAACAACAACAACAACAAAAACAACAACAACAACTACAACAACAACATAGTAGTTTGTCGGCTTGCTCCCCGAGTAAGCGAAAAAAAGCGCGGAGAACAGTACGCATATTATCGTAAAGACGTCTCAAACAATGAGTTTATCCGAATTTGTAATAATATACACGTCAGATCTCTGTTATTTTTAATCGCTCGTGATGCCGTGCAACTAAAAATCGGCCGAGTTTTTCAATAATTATCAATAATTCCTAGACCAACTTCAAATTTACTTAAACATAGTGTCTGCCTTCAATTTGGGCGATACATACCATTCCAAAGATAATTAAATAAACGTGAATTGATTTCAAAAACATTTCTTTCTAGGTGGAACACAGTTTGTGTCACGTACCACATCTTCGACAACAGCAATGAGTTGATAAGAATACCCTTCTGAAAGATTGTTAAATGTCGGGCTTACATCATATTTACTCATACCTTCATTTTATTTACCAAAAATTTCCAAGTCTCATCACAAGTCTAGTCAAACACTGTATAATACACAATTCCAAGGATCTATGGACGCGATATAGTTTTCAACCATGGTAGCTAGGCCTTACCTTCACAGTTCCCAAAGACCATAAAAGTTGTTTTTTCTTTACTCAGACTTGCATCTGTTGCAACTTCAAATTTATTTATTACCTTGTAACATTCATAAACAGATATCTCTGTAGACACAAAATCATGTAGGGCATCTGCAAAACCTTATAGTTATACTTTTTAATACTGGGAAACCTTGGTGTAGTTATGTTTGGTTTCTAATTACCGCTCTAAACAGAGGCTCTGGAAACATACAATAAAGGTCCTTAGACAAGGAATAGCTTTGTTTTAATGAGCGAGTCACACGAAAGGAGTCACTCAGAATACCATTTATGCATATAATGCTTTTAAAATTTTTATACAATAATTTCATTATGTCCATAAATCTTTAAGGAGATCCAAATTTACACAATAACTGTTATTAAAAAGTTTAATTGTCCTTTCTCAAAAGCCTTCGCTCAATCGAGACTCAGTACCAACATATCCTTCCTTGTATCTTGTGCACAGAAAACAAATTCCGAATGGAATTGTTGCAATTTATGATTGACCTGCCAGGAACAGCGCAGTATTGGCGATCTGATATAACCTCTGGCATCGCATCAAGGAGTTAATTTTTCAACACCTTTGCAATCACTTGATAGTCTGCATTAAGCATGGTAACAGGTCTCCAGTTGTCTACATCAGTCCTGTCTCCCCGTTTAGCAAATAATTTAATAATACCTTTGTTCTGAATTAAAGACAGTAGTGCAATAATGGCCACACGCATCGAACATCAGTCATCGATTGTATTTTGTATAGAACATTTCCATCGAGGAAGGTGTCGATGTTTATACCATCGAATCTGGTAGAAACATTGCAGCATATATATACATATATATATATATATATATATATATATATATATATATATATATATATATATATATATATATATATATATATATATCATTCAAAAGGGGTAAATGGGAAGGGGAAAATTAGTAAAGGGGGAATGAAGGGGAAGGGGGAATGGGAGGAAGGGAGGCGAACTTGCTGTTGAGCAGCACGTCTGCACCGGTCGGCGCTTCGCCACATCCTGATGAGTGATGGTTTAGGGCAGGATCTGTTGGAGATATCGTAGGCATGGCCCCTTTGTCAGATTTTGAAGTCATACGAAGGGCTACCGTACGAGTGTGGCTGGGAATATCATCTATGCCGCGCTCCTCCCATTAACAGATTGAGGGCACATGTAGGTCATCACCAATTGTCTCCCAAGTTACCAGTGTGATTTCTTTCTCTCTCTCTCTCTCTCTCTCTCTCTCTCTCTCTCTCTCTCTCTTACATCTTGTATCATCATATTTCTTACCTAAAGGTCAGGAGTACACTAGCCACTCTGTGGCGTCGGTGTGTGGCGGGGATGTGGCTTCCCATAGGTTCCTAGTGTCTATAAGGCTACATCGAGCACACGGGCGTCCGTGGCAAGAAATTGTGTTGACCTGTCGCTGATCCCCACCACAGCTTATAAACAATGGAAATCTATGAAAAGCCACATCCCCGCCACAAACCGACGCCACTCCGTGTTGCCACAGAGTGGCTCGTGTAGTACTCCTGGCCTTATTGACGTATTTCTTTTTCATTCTCTTTGTTGACTTGGGCCTACTGCACGAGTGTGAATGAGATTATCTTTGCTGCGTTCCTACCGTTATAAAATTGAGGGTGCTTATAGGCCATTACCACGTATCTAGTCTGTTACCAGTGCTATTTGTGTGTGTCTCTCTCTTTCTTCCACATTGTATTTCTTACTTCTGTTGTCGTATTTCTTTTTCACTCTTTCTCAACATTCTCTTACCTTATTCCACAAGCGGTGTAGTCAGTAGATTTTCTTGGGCTGTGCCAGTAGAAGAAAAAGGATGGCAAAAATAACTTATATATTACCCTCGCATTCTCTTTGTCCTACAGTCTAACCTACAGCTGGAAATACTTTGCATTTTTTCCTAACTTTTTTTCGCAGATCACGTTTCACAAAACGAGCTAGGAAAATGGACAATGTTACAATTTTAAGCTTATCACGTTATTCTTAACTTCTTTAATTAAGGGTTTTTTTTTAACAATATTGGTGAGAAGGATCTCGCCCGTTCTCACATTGGCAGTGACAATAGTACTTCCACTCACTGTCATGATGCAAGTAGTGTTTGCAATGCGAGTGGAAGTCCAACGTGACTCTCGTGATACTGACTGTGTCTACATGTGCAGGAATCACGTCCTCATTGGCCACATTCTCCCCAATACAAAGAATAATGGCGAAAGCGATGGGGAATCCTCCAGCTTCTTTCTTGATTCCTTATAACGGAGTCTAATCGCAACGATTTTAGTCCGAGTTCCCTAACAGTGTAAGGGAACAACGAATGAGTTGAAAGTTTAAGACTTACACCTTCAACACATTCGTTGTTTTCGCTACAGTAAACGAATCAGCGATGTCCCCATGAGAACAATTCCTCCAGAAAGTTAACATCCGTAGCCACCGACTTCGCACCATTGATGCCACCCTTTCAATCATCATCATTATCATCATCATCATCATCATCAAATAAAAGAATGAAGTAAAATAAAAACTAATCATAAAGATGTTAAGGCTGGCGTTTATTTTTATTTATTTAATTTTTCCACCGTAACTAAGGCATCGAGAGACAGTCGATGGATTATTCCTCGTACTATTCCTTTTCCTCCTTTATTATTCCCAATCTATCTTTTTGTTTAAACAAATAGAGAGTATCTCAGCTTACAAAATTTTCTCTCTTCTTTTTCTCTTTATTCATTTCTCTCTTCACTCTGCTCTTCGTTTCATCACGAAAACTTCACATAGTCTCTTGGATGTTAACTACATCCATTTGAACCTAAAGTATAATCTTTTCATGGGTATTTTTTACCCTATAGGCCATAGACAAGGAAGCGCCAAACTTTCTTTTATCACTAAGTTGATTATATGGGAATTGTCAGTAATAAAGTTAAACTGGAGGTACTGAATTTCTAATCCCATTATATATTCCAAGTTTGAATCCTAAGATTCAAGAGAAAAATTGACGCGAGTTGTCTAAGTATGACAACAGGAGAAGGGAATTTTAAAAGAGTGTATCAGATCAAGAGATGCCTCAAACTTTGCGTTACAAAAATTGCAGAAGTTACGCTGATTAGGACGAGTATCCTACTTAGTAAAACTTGATTACATATTGAACTACCTCGTTGCCAGAGGGGTCCTGATATTCTCTTTCTACTAAAATTTAGCGTGGCTGTCTTTTAATACAATCAATGTTCCTGAGATGTATATCATCCAGTCTGCAACTACTTCACTCAATCCGAGATCTAATAATTATTTCATAATTACCTGTTTCTAATAACTGACTTTGACTGACCCATTTACCCGTTGACAGGGGAAAGAATATGACATTTCTTATTATTCCTAGCAGTTAATAGAAACGGAAATCAGATATATATATATATATATATATATATATATATATATATATATATATATATATATATATATATAATATATATATACATATATATATATATATATATATATATATATATATATATAAGATATATTATATATATATATATAATATATATATATATATATATATATATATATATATATATATATTATATATATATATATATATATGAAAATATTAAACATACAATACTAAAAAGCAAAAGACGTCCAACAATATCTTCCCCCTTCCTTCGATTATTTTTTCCTTTCCTTCACTTTGACTTTTGGTGTCTCACCCCTTCAGAAGATTAATCAGAATACTATTATAAAAAGGGAAGGAGAATCGTTTTTATTCGTCTTTCTCACATTTATATCAGGGGTTTCTTTATCAACTTTTTACCTGTGTCTTAATTGCAGATACACTGGATCCCCTTGGCTACCTTTTTTTACGTTTTAAGACTATTTATTTTTTTCTTTTAGTAAAGGTGCTTACTACAATACGTTCGGGGAAAGGTTTTATTCTTTCTTTCACGTAGTTCTTTATAATATTTGGGGAAGAATTTGCGTTGCATTTGTTTACGTTCCCAACTCTGCACTTCATAAACCTTGATATTATTCTTGCTAATAAAAAAAAAATACAACAAGAAATATAGAAAAAACACACGAAATAATATTCATAATACTAAAACTTTAAAACATACAATTTTAATGTGTTCTGTAAAGGTTAAACGGATAAGGTGTGGATAATGACTTAGAAAAGCTCAGGATATAATTAAGTTCATAGCGAAGTGATAAGAAGGGTTGAGGCTGTACGGTTCCAGAGGTAATTTCCTGTTAGGTAATAAATGTTTCTTAATTAAGAAAGATTTAGCATAGTATATGTTGGCAATGACTTAACTGGTTTAGTTTCACAGGCTTAGTTTAGATAAGTTCTCTTGATTTGTTCCACCTCCTCACTTCTTATTGCATAGTCATTGTATCAGACAAGCTTCCCTTTCCAGCAGCGATATTCCAGCAATCCATACCACCATCCTCACATCGGTTATTTCCAACAGTCCCTCCTATTTCCTCTTAGCGCCCATGTTTCTCGCCCATATAATGGTACGGGCCTGATAACTGCCTTATAAATCTTCATTTTGAGCCTCAATGGCCTTTTCTTATCTAAAACAACTCAAGTTAGTTCTTTCACTCTCACTGCTTTCTCAGTACCTGTGTGCGTATATATATATATATTATATATAGGTATATATTATAATATATATTATATATATATAGTATATATATAATATATACTATATATATATATATATATATATATATATTGTGAGGGTATTTGCCGTTATTATAACAGTAAGAGAAATTGTGCACTCAGGAACATAATCTTGAACTTCATACACTTTGTGTCCAGAATAAGAAGACACTAAAATATGGAAGAAATCAGGCACATAGACCTCTTGAATCTTCGTGGTCTGTTGTTCATCTATGATAAAATTATTATGATAACTGAGGATGTGTTTAAAAACTGAAAAGCTCTTTTCGTAGTTTTTCAAGTACTAGAATGTTAAAAATCAAATTTTTACATCAATTTAGTTTGTGGAAAATATAAAATTACTTATATTTAAAAAAAAATAGTTACATAAAAAACTAAATCTCAGAATTATAGTGTTTCATTATCCACCAGTAATTTACCATAATCATGACTAATCACATAACGCATTCCCAATCACATTGTTCCTTAAAGGATTAACATCTAGTCTTGCACTTGAACTAAGAATATCATGGCAGTAACTAGTCTTTACATTGCAGTAAAGATTTCATTGTATCAGCTTTGTTACATTTTTGAGAGTTTGTCCATTAGGGCCAAAAGCTGTGATCCGCTTAACAGAGTAATACACAAATTTTTACCTCTCCTAACAATAGCTCTTTTATCCCGATAGGGTCTGTGCTTTAAAGATTTGGATCCTCATGAAGGATTCAGCTATTTCGGACTGAAACATTCCAGTATGTGAAAGCCTAATTGAAAAGGCAAGTTTTTAATCAGGATATTATCATTATTTTATAGCTAAAATCGAAAATAAATCTGAGTAGTGTGCACAATTAATTTTCCTCTTCCTCCCAGAACTGAAAATTATGAATTCATGATAATGAATAATTTAGCAAAAAGGAAATTGTATATTTTACTGCTCTCAGCTAATTTTTCTAAAAGTATAACATGTGCAGATCATTTATCGAAGTAACACACTGATATAGTTCAGGTTTATGTTTCAAGTATTTCTCCACCGCACGTGTCTGTAACGGATTCATAAAAATAATCCTATATCTTATTAAGTTTTTCTTATAATATCTTTTTTTCTGAATATATTGAGAACTTACTACTTACACTACAGCAATTGAATAAAGACAACATAAATTTTGTGAAAAGAGAAAATATGTGACACAAGAATTAGAATGAGAAATGTTTTATATATATGAATAATTTTATTCGATGTTCCAACAACGCAGTTCCAATATTTAATGAGCAAAAAAAAAAGGTGAATAAGTACTGTTTCTTTATATACATATGTTTATTAGAAAATCGTTAAACAAAAAACGTTTATGGCTGCTCAGGGACATTTCGCTCAGATATAAAATCCTCGTGATCTTCTATCCATTTATGTATCAGTCAAGCGACGACAGACACGATTCCCTATTTTCGAGAAAAAAAAAGAAAAAGAAACATGAATTTATATTTCACCTCATACTGAAATGACGCCTCTCTGATAAAATCTCATTTCCTAGTAGATTCAATGTTTAAGTGCCCTCAAAACGTTCTAGACCTGGCGATACGAGTAGATCGATTATGACTGACTTTGGCAGGAGAGAGAAAAAACATAATCGAACGGATATCGGCATTCGCATAGACTTGTCCTTTTACGTTTCAACTTTTCTCTTTTGCAATGCAGAATAAGTCTAGGTGTCTTAGCAACTGGATATCGAGTCATATTAATACATGCATTATGAATTATATCATAATTTTTTTCAACAGACTGATATTTAGTCAAAATAATGCATACGATATTTTGCTATCGCAGACAGCTTCCCGAAGGAGAAAGTGCATTAGCTATATTGACCAACATAGGAAACAAATTATAAGTTACTTTTTTTACCATAATTTAAAAATATAATGTACTCTAACATATGATAAGACCAGAAAAAAATCCCCCCCCCAAAATTTATTGGGAAAAAAAAAGCTTAACGTCCAAATCAGCGACCTCTATTATATCATATCACCTCAAAACCCTGAAAATAGGTTCAGTAAATCCGCATTTTTTTTTTTTCATTTATTTGGGAGGAAACTACTAAAATGCAGATAGAATTCACTTAAATATCAATGAATCTTTTGTACTTTTTGGTGTTAATTATTAAAGCAAATTAAAGCTATAACAAACTATATTTCAATACAATCTTGACGAATGTAACCGGACGAAAGTTAGTGCTTATTGATTTCTATGAATTAATTCTTAGCACGTTTCGAAATCAAGTTAAATATCTTCACCTGAGACATCTACAATGTTTGTTCATGTTTGATCCCCACACTTGCTTCACATTGAGGTGCAGTGTAATCCAAGTTTCCTGCATCCACTGGTTTATCTTTTCCAACTGGGACCATTATGTCGTCTTGATGTTGCCAACCCCATTGCTTGGGATTTAACAGGTTCCCTTTCCACTGCTGAACTGCCAGATATGTTCTAGTTGAGTGCTGTTCTTGCTGCTGCGCTGGCGAGGGGTAGTGATTCCAATTTGAATGACGATGTCAGGGAGGATATGTCAATGGAGCGGTTGTAGAATGTGAAGCGGTATTTATCTAAGGTATGAACTCTCCGGACGCATAGAGTTTTAGAAAGAACTGCACGTTGGCCATGGAAATTTTGTCATTAGAGATTTGAGAACTTTCCGACACATCGATTATATCAAAATTTCCTTTTGAGCAAGTAAGAATGCGTTCTTCTTTCCCTGACCAAGGAGAGCAGATGTAGTGTAGCAACCAGTAATGGTGTGCAGATCCATCAGATGAATATTCATACCAACAATGACACTCTGTATGACCTGGATATCATATACGATTAGTGGTCTGTGAACACACACATACAGACTCTTTCCAGGAGTCACTTGTGTCACTACCAATCACAACAACTAGCTTTGATTCTAACCTTGCAAGTGTTAATCCAGTTGCAGCAATAAAGAAATCAGCATCAGCCTCAGCTTGATTAGTACTTATTCTTTGATGTTCAAACTTCCTTTGGATCATTTTAATCAGTCGTGACTTGTTTGCTCTGTTTGCCATGAAAGATGTTTGTGTTGTTGCAGTCTTCAGTTCTTTAGAGACAGTTCTTGATGACCTTTGTTGTTCAGCTATTTTGATTAAATCCTTGATGTCATAACCATCAAACACTACTACTATGTCTAATCCAAAATGGTTTTGAATAGACAATACATATGCTTGGCAGACTGCTCAATATGTTTAATTTAGAGGCCAGACAACAGCACAAAGAAGGTAACCGCCATCTATGACGAAGATGCTCTTCTCTGGATTTTCTGACAGTGGTTCCACTTTCGACTTAAGCAGCTGGACAAGAACGCTCTTTGAGGTTTTTCTCATCAGATCTTCATGAAATAAGGAGGTTCTCTGTGGTGCCTGTTCATATGACAAATAATTTTCATCTCAGAACTGCTCTTAATAACACATGATATTCTGTTAAATAACAATGGGGATTGACAACAACAGATTGCCCACGGATCTTGATTGTATTCATAGTACCACTCATGGTTATGACTCAATCACTACACACCTTTACATCAGAGAACACTTTACCATCTATTGAGGTAGCCACAGTACCACCTTTTTCATGGGCAGATTCTTCTACCACTAGGCCTGTGGATATAGCAACTAGCGATGTCTGACTAGAACAAGTGAAAGGAAAATGGGCATTCAACCATTGTAGAAAGATTGAACCTGAGAACTTTGTCATAAGTCCTTGTGTTGTTCAGATGATGATATATGGATATATGCAAATTGTTCAAATACTCCACAGACAGGAATGCAGTGGGAAAATGCATGAATCCACTTTGTTACAGTATTTTCAGTAATTCCATGGCTATGAGTCTTACCCCATGAGGATTTTAACATTTGCATGAAGTTTTGTTCAATAGTTTGATCTGTGAAGTTGCCACTCAACAGGCGATTTTTTTCCTCACATTAATTAAAGCAACCACTCTCGGTAAACTGTTTGTATTCAGGTTCAGAACAGCGTGAAAGTAAGGCATCATTCTCATGATGCATTGCAAGTGCAACTTTCAATCACCTGTACGTTCAGTGTACATAAACATCTTCAGAATGGATACTTGTTCCAGGTAGTTGATCCCTAATTTTCCAGTAGGACTTTTCTGTATTTCTTCATCTGTGACATTGGCCATAGTAGTCATAAAAATTTATATTGGAGCGTCACCAAGAAGACTGTCAGTGGTACAGGCACAACCACCATCCAGAATCTCTTCAAGTACTAAACTCATTTTTTTCTAAGTTTCATCAATTAAATCTCCACTGTTTGGGAGCAGTAGGGAGAACAATGCAGCTGATGTCATTATGTGAGTTCTGACAGTTCAAGCATATGCATGTCCATCATCATGTGTATCTCACTGTTCCAGCAGCATATACCGTTTCCCATTGAGCATCCACTGCCTCCCTCCCATTATATATCCTACTTAACAAAGGTATGGCATGAGATGGAAATCACCTAAGCAAACTACTAGGTGTGGTAGATCTGTAAATGCCGCAACAATCTCTGCAGCTTTTATGTATAATGGCTGTTAAAATGTTACCAAGCATGCCATGATACTCATGCAACTCACCTTGCCTTTTAGCAAAGGAAAAGGCTGTAAGAATTGTACTTGGATTTGATGGATCAAGATGGATAAATGGAAAGATTTCAATCCATGTTTTTTATTAGTTTGTACCTGTCACATCACTTTCCAGGAACCAATTCCATGAGGGACATGTGTCAACTGAAAACTCCCACATCCACAAGGAGTCGAGAGACAATGCCAATTGTTGACTAGGAACACTAATATTAGCTTTCTTTAGAGGATCAAGGGTGATAAAGCTCAGTCCTATTTTGGTTGGCTTCCTGTAAGTCCTTATGAGTATCTTTCCAAACTTCCCAACTACTTCTGCTTTTGGTAAGTTTGTAGTAGATCGTTTGAGAGTCATACTGTCTGGGTTACCAGCTGGTGTCACACACACTATGCCACCCATTGTACGGAAAGTATTGTGACCAGAAATCGTCGCAGTATCGAATTCTGCATTATCTAATACGAATTGGGAGAAACCATCTAAGTTGTATGTTGGTACGTCAGTTGACAAAATTGATGCATACAGCCGTTATAATCCCTTGTAATCATCACAGAAGCCCCTGTTACTGAGTATATCTATCAGTTCTCGAGATCCGTAATCGGTGGATGAAAACAGCATTGAACAAGAGAATTGGTCAGATGAATGATCTTGGCCTGCTAGCAAAAATAATAGGAGCTATAGAAATGCATCACCGATTTGCTGTCACATTCCTTGTTCCCTTTGACTTTATGACTCCATGAAAGAATATGCTAAAACTCTCAGGGACGTGACAATGCTCATCACCTGTGCTTTCCATCGTAGGGTACTCAGGACAGTCATACACCTGGGTTTGGATTTCATCCCTAATAATTGAGATTGCCATATATTTAACTCTTTCCCTCGCGTCGCCAAAGTTCACAGAGTACTTGATGACGTTTGTCTCGAAACGTGACAAAATAGTCGAGTCTACCGTTGAGATTTGTGATCATTATTTGATCTCCATAGTGTCGTTTTAGTTTCTCCTTCAGATACTTGGTCTCATATCTATTAGTATCACCTTCCAGATAGGATTCCAGTATTTCAACCAGTTCATTCAGGGAATACTGACATTCGTCATCGTTCTCCAAATATACACAAAGTTTCTGAAAAGAATCTTCTCTCCTGGTGTCTGGTGGTCTCCCTTTTGATGAGGATTCATTTATTCGTCGACCTGCTCGAAAACGAAGTGCACAATCATGGTGATACTTCGCTTCTGTTGACACAAGATTAGTCTCAGCTTGAATACGGAGTAATACCTCATTGCCCAAATCATCATTTCTGTATTTAGCACTCGTTACGATGCTGTCAGTGGCAGGAATTTCTCAGGCGAGACTTTGCTTTTCTAGTCATATCACATATTACGCCAGAACAATATAGGCAATCAGTTTTTTTATATTAAGGGAATGGTATTTTTTATCTGAGAACTGGAGCACTGTCTTCATCACGTGTCCTCCCGAAAAGTCCCGATTTTGTTTAGTGATGCTTCCTTTCTTGTAAGGATTCGATTTTACATCCTTTTTTTTTTTTTGAGTAGTCTTTGAAACAATTAGGATGAACCTTGTACGGTTTTCCAGCTTCCTCTAAATTTAGATGCAGGTTGTCTTGTCTTATTGTACTTGCAGAGAACAATGAAGAGAGACCCTTTTCCCTTACTATTTGAGTATCATGGAGAATTGGTTGTTACAGATCGCATAACTTTCCGCCACTGTTCGTCACATTAATATCACACAAACTTGAACAAAAGTAATCTGATATTAATCACCAGCAAGGGGTTGGTATAATCATTAACGGGCTACATTAAAATATAACTGTATTTTCATACCCTGCCTCTTCTTTCATCCCAGCCTAGTATTTGATAGCATATTATTAGGCATGTTCTCCTAGAAACATTGTATGACTTAATTTCACACTTATTCACGTGATATCCGCCTTTAGCTCTGAGGACTTTATTGGGCTTTTGATATGTTATTATATATAACATCACTCAACTATTCTTAGAAAATCAGCTTTATATCGTGGCCCCCCCCCCCTCTTTTTTTTTTATTAATACTCCTGGACTAATATGTCGAAGGGCAAATTGTCGAAAGGACAAAAAGTCGAAAGGAAATAGTGTCGTAAGGAAAAATAATTGAAGAGAGAGAGAGAGAGAGAGAGAGAGAGAGAGAGAGAGAGAGAGAGAGAGAGAGAGAGAGAGAGAGAGAAGTCGTGTATGACTGGCCTTTCGGTGATCTAAGTCACTAACAAAGAAAGTATCTAGTTGAATAATTGACTAAAACTAATTGTTTAACTCAACTGTAAACAAATTAACTCATAAACTACCTATAGAACTCACTAAATGTTTGCATTACTGACCAACTCATGGACTTCTGCAACATTGACCAGTAACTTTCTTGAGGTTTAAATTTTGTAATTCAGTTCTTCCATACCCCTCATAATGGTAACCCCCAAGACTCAAACGGGAGGAAAAAAACTGTTGCACAAAGACTAAGCATACGCCGACACAGTGGCAGGCGAACGTAGTCACTGGAAATGTGAGAAACGACATATTTGTACCGGCAGAACAATAACTCATGACGAAAATATTCGCAGAACTAAAAGAGCATTTCCACGACCCGATAGTTCTCATATTGAGGTCGTAAAAGTCACAAATAAAAATTAAAGACAAGTCCCAAGATTGTGAAGAAATCCCTTCGTCTATAATGAACCAGTGCACGAGAGATATTCCAGGTGACATGGTCGGAAATCTTCCTAAAAAGGAATTTTTTGCGCGGACAATAAGAACTCGCTATTCAACATTTAAGGATGAAGACGTGACTGTAACCACGAAAGGAGAGCCATTTTCACTTTTTGCTGAAAGTGAAATATAAATATATTCGATAACCTACAACATCGACACTTTAGGGGTTAACAGAAGATATTTCTGTTAACCATTCATGGTCTTGTTGTTTCAAAAAATAGGACTTTACCATCAATAAACTGCATCACCGAAAAGAGAGATGCGAACTTTTATTCCTTTTACTTTACTTCATTTAATTTTATTTCATTTATTTTATTTTTTTTTATTTTTTGTTTGGCATAATAATCAATGAAATCCCGTTTCAACCACCGCTGATATTAAACGTTCAGCCACAAAACAATGAGGAGAATTTTCCCAGTAGTCACAATTTATGGACATTTCTTTCACTTCGGACAGGACAATGTCTGTGGAGAAAAATCCAAGCCTGCAAGTTGCAAACATGGTATAATGAACTCAACAATGCATTTTGTTATTAAGCAGTTGCAAGCACTCGCATTGTTCCTCCCAGTGATATCTGTGGTTTGTTCAATAAACTAATGGAGTCTTGATGAAGAGGCAGATGAAATCTTGGGATAATTTTTACAATATTTAGAGGCTACTTGGCTGGGTATCATCCAAAGAGGAAGAGGAAGGAAGTCAGTGTTTGAAATCAACTTGTGGCCACTTCACACAAGGGTTCAAAATGACTTGCCAATAACTAATAACTCAGTCGAAGGTTGGAATAACGCATTTCAACGATTTTAGAACAAATGGAACAAGGCAGAGATGTGATAAGAAAATAAAAAAAATAAAAATACAGAAGCGTAAACGAACGAAAGAGAGGGATTTTTAATACATTTATGTCAGCGCTGGATTGGAGTATCTTACAGCCTTCGCTCGTAATCTTCAAGTAACTTTTGAGTCAACAGTCATGCTGCAAAATTTTTTTTTATACAACATATGTATTTTCTTAGGAAAAAACTTTTATTCTTCTTTTATTTGAATATCCAGATGCCTGTTAGTGTTGTGCTTAAAAGCCTACCTTCAGTCCAAAGTAAGGTTAAGTAATCGACATATAAGCAGAGAGAGACAGACAGACAGACAGACAGAAGAAAGAAAGACAGAGAGAGACAGAGAGACAGAGAGAGAGGTGTTATGCAATATCCTGCAATCCTTTTACGACACATAAAATGGTTCAATCACACTTATGTTTTCTGGTAATCTATTTCAGGTACGGTATGTTTCGACACGTTGTTCATTCAACACTTATATTCTATCAATATTATTCTTTAAACAACACGATATTGAGTCAAAATAATGCATACATTATTGTGTATCATTTTTTATCAACTAGGTACTGAG
>NC_087216.1:56285642-56310642 GCF_015104395.2 Macrobrachium nipponense
TATATATATATATATATATATATATATATTATATATATATATATATATATATATATATATATATATATATATATATATATATAGCTTAAATGACTGAATTATCTATAAATGGAATGTTTTATCATTCTGGTTACACAGACTGTTAATATTACTGTATTCGTAAGTTGTATTATTGATAACACCTTGGGAACAGCCCTAGTAACTGTCCTGACATTGGAATAATTATCCCAGGAAATTACATAGGATGAAGCCTCCAGCATTTATAAGCATTCCGCCAGATCATCTGAATATAATTAGGGTATGATGGAGACGTCTGTTCGAATTTCAGAGGACGCAGTTTCCGTCATTTACTGCGAAATGTTTCCTCTCTCTCTCTCTCTCTCTCTCTCTCTCTCTCTCTCTCTCTCTCTCGCCCTCCTCTTCTTTCGTCTCTCTCTCTCTCTCATTTTCAAAAGCATATGTTATCGATAGAAAAGGAAATATGTACATGTCATTATAAAGAATATCTTGCCTATACGTTTTCTGCTCAATTCATAAATGCTTTATATAAATATTATTTTAAGCCGTGATCACTTAGCAACTGCTGTAGGTCCAGTCTTTTTTCCACTAAGGTCGCAATTACAGTATCAATATCTTAACATATTTTACTTAGACTTCTACAATCAGATTCATTTGTTATGATATATATTAGAAAACTTAGTAAAATATTATAGTTATATATTCTGTATTAAATTGTTTCACAATAAGATGATATCTTAAAAGATAAACTGTAATTGTTATAGTTTACATTATTCCGTATGCTATGTCAATCATACATTCTTTTTTTCCAGTTGAAATTATTCATCAGCAAAACGTTTATTTTTTTCGGATCTTCTTTCTCCGTCAAGCTGTCGTACTTCGTTCTCTCTAAATGACAGTGCAACCTCCAGATTCTAAAATATCCGCCTAAACTTATATTTTTATCCTACGTTCATCACTTTTTCAGTAATTCTTTGGACAATACTTCCGAATACCTTGAAAAATTCAACTCCCAACATCATCCAACGTCAGCCCTTCGCTGCTAGAAATGAGAACCTGCTATCATCCCTTTATCATATATTCCAATTCCAGCTTCTAGACTCCATAGCTGAGTAAAACTGGCAACATTTCATGATTATTATTAAGTAAAACTAATATCGTAAGGAAAGTTTAGACCTGCTGTGTAAGCGGTAAAAATCGAGTGCTATTTTTGTGGCGCATATAATAATTTCATTAATCTCCTTCTCGAAATAAGAGAATATTTTTCTTAAGGATCAGTTCAGAGCGGAAATTTTGTACCCAACAGGAATAATTGGGCAAACAGTGGAATACGATTCGTTAGGAGAGAGAGAGAGAGAGAGAGAGAGAGAGAGAGAGAGAGAGAGAGAGAGAGAGAGAGAGAGAGAGAGATGAATATCTTGATTACTTGATGAGGTGAAATACATGTAATTAAAGAAGAAATCTAAATATTATTCTGTAGAAAAATTAATTCAAGTTTTTTTTTGTACTCTCATTAAAATCTGTTTTCAAATAATATATCGCCATCTACATTTTAAAATAAGGTTTCAATACATGAATTACTGCCGTAAAGAAGTCCTCTCTTTACTAGAATACTGTTCTTCGATATAGATGTCGACTTCTGCCAGAGATTTATCTCTTTAGATAAAGTGGTTCGTGGTTTTAATTTATGTTCATTAATAGTAGAAATTATGATTTAGCTCATCGACGGAAGTACGTACAAGCGAAAACGCACTGCTTTACTATCATAATATAATTCTCTTTATATTCTAATAATTTACTCAATCTATTTCATCTATTTATTAACTTATAATTTTTTTTTCTTTTGGTAAATGATATCTCCTTTCTGTATTTCCCAATACCGAATACCATATTCTTTGGAAGCTTGAATTTCATGTTAATGGCACCTTTGGGCTGGTATCCGTATGGAGAGGGTACATCTTTTGAATAATAATAATAATAATAATAATAATAATAATAATAATATAATAATAATAATAATAATAATAATAATTAATAATATAATAATAATAATAAAGGAAGCAGAAAACATTATTATGATGACCTACTTCAGTGTCCCTCTGGAGTCGTCTAAGATATTATGTAGAGCCGACATTAAATTAGATTAATAGTAGTTTCATTTGACAGCTCCAGGAAAAAAAAAATTGTTCCTTCTGTCATCATACTATCATGGTATTAATCTATCTGATATACGTCTTCACTAAGGTATACGCATGGAATTGTGTGTGTTTATATATATATATATGTACATATATATATATATATATATATATATATATATAATATATATATATATATATATATATATATATATATATATATACTAGGTCACAAATGATACTCCTTAAAAATAAAAATAAAAACCTAACCGGTTAACGTTGAATGCCATCTGTGAAGTTAGTTGAAAAGCAAGTTTTTCAAACTAGGCTAATATAAACTCTTGCTATTACAAGAATATACTTTTTATTTCATAAAATTAGCTAACATGAAAATGGAATAAAATGAGTTAAGAATGACCCCAAAAAGAAAAGTTAAACTATTATATTCCTACCAAATCATATTTAAGTAAGTACCCTCTTTTCCCCTAAGTGTCCAAACATTCATAGTTTATCAAAGTCAAAAATAGTCAGAGAAAAACCTATTTTTCTATTATGGGGACTTCGAAATAATGAGACCATGATTATCTCACCCATAAAAACATAAAGTTCGCCAATAAAAAATGTCTGCCGCACCTCACTTCCCTTTCTTTAGAACTGAAGTAATTGTCACTTCAAATGTTACCTTTTCCAAAGTTTTTCACTTTACATTATCTTGTCCGATGGACCTGAAACATCCCTCCTACACCGAAAGAACTTGTTGTCTTCTTTGACAGCTGGCCGTCCAATTCCTCTGCCAATTCACATACCGGATATTGTATGTCATTTTCTGTGACACACATAATGAACTCACTCACTAATCAACGCAGAGATGCATGCACACTACATACATGAAATTCGTGATCTTTGGAATGCGTCACTGACCCAAATTATGCGCCGGTAAGCTTCCTGTTTTTTTGGGTTTTTTTTTTGTCTTTTTTCAGCATCTGTCTCTAACTGGCATGAGGTAAGGTTATCAACCCACTATTTATATGTTGTTACTAGCATCTTTAATTATATATATATAATATACTTAATAAAATTAATATAAATTATTTATTATATATATTTCTATTCCAATTATAATAATATATATAATTAAATTTCAATTCAAGCCTACAAATGTCCTTTAATATCTAATTCACCCCACTACCTCCCAAATGATTAATTAATTTTTCATATTATGTACCGAAGGGGAATTTTTTAATTGAAATCAAATTTTCCTCCCCCAAATGGGGAAATTTCGAACCAACCCCCCGGGTTCCGGGACCCTGGGGGGACGAAATCAGAAACAGTCCATGACGCTAATCCAATCAGCCAACAGGAGGACCTATAAGTTCATATCGATTCGGACCTTACAAATCCACCCTCGATTTGGATGCTTTCGGGGGGGGGAAATTAGAACGATATGGAACCCCGTCAACCATGTTGGCCAATTCGAGCGTTTTGAACAGCACGTAGCCTTTTGTTTGAATAAATTATCACATCGAAACCGTGTCCATTTATATATCAATTCAACTACAAATGTCCTTTAATATTCAAATTCCTTTTAACCTCCCAAATGGAATATTTTTCATATATTACCGAAGGGGAAATTTTTTTAATTGATAATAATTTCGTCCCCCCATGGGATCGAACCAAACCGTTCCAAGTGGACGGGGAACGAAATCAGAACAGTCATGAACCTACCCAATCACCAACAAGACGTATAAGTTCATACGATTCTTGGACCTTACAAATCACCCCTCCCGATCTGGATGCTTTCGAAATTAGAATCGATATGGAACCCCGTCTCCCATTGGGCCAATTCGAGCGTTTGCCAGCACGTAGCCTTTTGTTTTGATAATTATCACATCGAACCGTGAAATCAATTTTATTAATCAAATTCAAGTACAAATGTCCTTTAATAATCTAAATTCACTTTTACCTCCCAATATATTTTTCATATATGTCCGGAAGGGGAATTTTTTTAATTGGATAATTAATTGCGTCCCCCCATGGGATCGAACCAACCCGTCCAAAAAAGTGGCGGGGACAATCAGGAACAGTCAGTGACGCTATCCAATCAGCCAACAGAGACGCTATAAGTTCATATCGTTCTGACCTTACAAATCACCCTCGATCTGGAGCTTTTCGAAATTAGAATCGATTGGAACCCCGTCTACCATGTTTGGCCAATTCGAGTTTGACCAGCCGTAGCCCTTTTGTATATTATTTATCACATCGAACCGTGAATCCATTTATATATCAATTCAAGCTACAAATGTTCCTTTATATCTATTCACTTTACCATCCCAAATGATATATTTTCAATATAGTACCGAAGGGAGGTTTTTATTGGATAATAATTTCCGTCCCCCCTGGGATCGAACCACCGTCCCAAGTGGACGGGGGACGAAATCAGAAACAGTCAGGTGACGCTATCCAATCAGCCAAACAAGACGCTTTAATAGTCATATCGATTCTGACCTTACAAAATCACCCTTCATCTGGATGCCTTTTCGAAATTGAATCGATATGGAACCCCCCGTCTACCAGGTTGGCCAATTGAGCGTTTGACGCACTTAGCCTTTGTTTTTTATGAATATATCACTCGAACCGGTGACCATTTTATAATATCAATTCAGCTACAAAAATTTCCTTTAATATCCTAAATTTCGACTTTTACCTCCAAAGATATTATTTTCATATAGTACCGAAGGGGAATTTTTTTTAATTGATAATAATTTTCGTCCCCCCATGGATCGAACCACCGCCAAGTGGACGGGGACGAAATCAGAACATCAGTGACGTAATCCAATCCCAACAGAGACGCTATAGTTCATATCGATTCTTGGACCTTTTACAATCACCCTTCGACTGGATGCTTTCGAAATTAGAAATCGATATGGAAAACCCCGTTAAACCATGTTGGCCAATTCGAGCGTTTGACAGCACGTAGCTTTTGTTTATGAATAATTATCACATCGAAACGTGATCCATTTATAAAAAAAAAATCAATTCAACTACAAAATGTTCCTTTAATATTCTAAATTCACTTTACCTCCCAAATGATATATTTTCAATATATGTTTCGAAGGGGAATTTTTTAATTTGATAATAATTTCGTTTCCCCCCATGGATCGAACCACCCGTCCAAGTGGACGGGGACGAAATCGAACAGTCAGTGAAGCTACCAATCAGCCAACAGAGACGCTTATTTAAAGTTCATACATTTTTGACCTTACAAATCACCCCTCGATCTGGATGCTTTCGAAATTAAATCGATATGGAAACCCCGTTACCATGTTGGCCAATCGACGTTTGACGACCGTAGCCTTTGTTATGAATATTATCAATCGAACCGTTGATCCATTTAATATGCAATTCAAGCTACAAAGTCCTTTAATATCTAAATTCACTTTACCTCCCAAATGAATATTTTCATATATGTACCGAAGGGGATTTTTTAATTGATAATAATTTCGTCCCCCCATGGGATCGAACCACCGTCCAAGTGGACGGGGAACGAAATCCGAACAGTAGTGACGCTATCCAATCAGCAACAGAAGACGCTATAAGTTCTATCGATTTTTCTGGACCTTACAATCACCCTCGATTGGATGCTTTCGAATAGAATCTAATGAACCCCGTCCTACCATTTTGGCCTTCGAGCGTTTGACCTGCACGTAGCCGTTTTGTTATATAACTTATCACAAATTCGAACCGTGATCCATTTATATTACCAATTCAAGCTACAAATGTTCCTTTAATATCTAAATTCACTTTACCTCCCAAATGATATTTTCATATGTACCGAAGGGGAATTTTTTAATTGATAATAATTTCGTCCCCCATGGGATCGAACCAACCGTCCAAGTGGACGGGGACGAAATCAGAACAGTCAAGTGACGCTATCCAATCAGCCAACAGAAGACGCTATAAGTTTTCATATCGATTCTGACCCTTTACAAATCACCCTCGGTATCTGGATGCTTTCGAAATTAGAAATCCGATATGGAAACCCCGTCTTACCATGTTGGACGGCACCAAATTCCGAGCGTTTGAACAGCACGTAGCCTTTTGTTATGCGAATAATTTATCACAGATCGAACCGTGATCCATTTATAATTATCAATTCAATCTACAAATGTCCTTTATACTAATTCACTTACCTTCCAATGATATATTTTCATATATGGTACCGAAGGGGAATTTTTTAAATTGATAATATTTCGTTTCCCCCCAATGGGATGAACCACCGTCCAAAGTGGACCGGGGAAGCGAAATTTCAGAACAGTCCAGTGACGCCTAATCCAATCAGCCAACGATACGCTATATTTCTATCGATTATGACCTTACAAATCACCCCTCGCTCCAATGGCTGGGGCTTTCGAATTTTTAGAATCGATATTGCCCCCGTCTACCTGATTGGCCAATTTCCGAGCGTTTGACAGCACCCCACCGTAGCCTTTTGGGTTATGACTAAGAATCCACCATCCGGAACCCGTGGATTCCATTTATATATCAATTCAACTACAAATGGGGTCCTTTAATATCTAAAGTCACTTAAACCTCCCAAATGATTAATTTTCATATATGTACCGAAGGGGAATTTTTAATTGATAATATTTCGTCCCCCCATGGGATCGAACCAACCGTCCAAGTGGACGGGGACGAAATTCCCAGTCAGTGACGCTATCCCAATCCATCCAACAAGGACTTTCTATATTCATAGCATTCTGACCTTACAAATCACCCTTCGATCATGGATGCTTTCGCAATTAGAATCGATATGGAACCCCGCTCTACCCAATGTTTTGGCCAATTCGAGCGTTTTGACAGCACATAGCCGTTTTGTTATGAATCAATTATCACACGAACAACCGTGATCCATTTATTTATAAATTCAATTGCAAGCTACCAAATGTCCTTTAATATCTAAAATTCACTTTACCTTCACCCAAAATGACATTAATTTTCATATATGTACCGTCAACGGGGTAATTTTTTAATTGATAATAAGTTTCGTCCCCCCCATGGGAATCGAACCACCGTCCAAGTGGACGGGGCGGGGACGAAATCAGAACAGTCAGTGGACGCTATCCCAATCAGCCAACAGAGACGCTATAAGATTTCATATCGATTCCTGACCTTACAAATCACCCTCGATCTGGATGCTTTCGAAATTAAAGAATCGATATGGAACACCCCGCGCTACCATGCTTGGCCAATTCGAGGCGTTTTGACAGGGCACGTAGACCTTTTTTTTTGTTATTGAATAATTATCACAATCGAACAGGTTGAAGGTCCATTTATATATCAATTCAAGCTACAAAATGGTCCTTTAATATCTAAATTCACTTTACCTCCCAAATGATAATATTTTTCAGATATGTACCGAAGGGGAATTTTCTTTTTTAATGTTGATAATTAATTTCGTCCCCCCATGGGAGCGAACCACTCCGTCCAAGTGGACGGGGACGAAAGCAGAACAGTCAGGTGACGCTATCCAATCCAGCCAACAGAGACGGCTATAAGTTTCATATCGATTCTAGACCTTACAAATCCACCCTCGATCCCTGGATGCTTTTTTAGAAATTAGAATCGATATTGGAACCCCGTCTAACCCATGTTGGGTTGGCCAATTCGGCGTTTGACAGCACCGTAGCCTTTTGTTATTGGAATAATTATTCCAATTCGAACCGGGATCCCTTTGATATATCAATTCCAAGCTACAATGTCCTTTAATATCTAAATTCACTTTACCTCCAAGGATATATTTTCATTATGTACCGAAGGGGAATTTTTTTTAATTGGATAATAATTTCGTCCCCCAATTGGGATCAAGACACCGTCCAGTGAACCGGGACGACATCAGAACCAGTTTTCATTGACGCTATCCAATTCAAGCCAACAGACGCTAAATAAAGTTCCTTTAATCGATTCTGAACCTTACCAACTCACCCCTCCCCCGAAATCTGGATGCGTTCGAAAGATAGAATTTTCGATATGGAACCCCGTCTACCATGTTGCCAATTCGAGCGTTTGACCAGCACGGGGTAATCCTTTTTGGTTTTTAATTTGATAATTAATCCAATTTCGAACCGTGGATCCCCCCATTTATATATCAATTCAAGCCCTACCAAATGTCCTTTAATATCTAAATTCACTTTACCTCCCAAATGATAATAATTTTCATATATGGTACCCGAAAGGGGAAATTTTTTTACGATAATAAATTTTCGTCCGCCCCAATGGAATCGAACCACCGTCCAAGTTGGACGGGGACGAAATCAAACCAAGTCCAGTGACCCAATCCAATCGCCCACCAGAGCGCTAAATATTCATATCGATTATGACCTTTACAAATCAAACCCCCCCCCATCGATCTGCAGGCTTTCGAAATTAGAATCGATATGGAACCCCGTCTACCATGTTGGCCCATTCGAGCGTTTGGACAGCACGTAGCCTTTTGCGTTATTATGAATAATTATCACAAAATACATCGCAACCGTGATCCATTATTTTATAATCAATTCAAGCTACACAAATGTCCCTTTAATATCTAATTCACTTTTACCTACCCAAATGGATATATTTTCATATATGTACGAAGGCGGGGAAATTTTTTAATTTGATAATAATTTAGTCCCCCCATTGGGGATCGAAACCCAACCGTCCCAAGTGGACGGGGACCGAAATCAGAACAGTCAGTGACGCTATCCAATCAGCCAACAGAGACGCTATAAAAGTTCATATCGATCTGACCTTTACAAATTCACCCCTCGATCTGGATGCTTTCGAAAATTAGAAATAGATATGGGACAACCCCGTCTACCATGTTGGCCAATTGCGAGCGTTTGACATGCAAACGTAGCCTTTTGTTATGAAGAATTATCCACATCGAACCGTGATCCATTTATATCATCAGAATTCAAGCTACAAATGTCCTCCTTTAATATCCTAAAATTCACTTTACACCTCCCAAATGATTATATTTTCATATATGTACCGAAGGGGAATTTTTTAATTCATAATAATTTCATCCCCCCATGGGATCGAACGAACCAACCGTCCCAAGTGGACGGGGACGAAATCAGGAACAGATCCAGTGACGATATCACCAATCAGCCAACAGGAGACGCTATTAAGTTCATATCGATTTCTGACCTTACAAAATCAACCCTAGATCTGGATGCTTTCGAAATTAGAATCGATATGGAACCTCCCGGTCTACCATGTCTTTTGGCCAATTCGGAGCCGGTTTTACCAGCAAACGTTAGGCCTTTTGTTATGATTAAATTATCTACATTCCGAACCGTGATCCATTTATATATCAATTTCAACGCTACAAATGTCCTTTAATATCTAAATTACACCTTTACCGTCCCAAATGATATATTTTCATATATGTACCGAAGGGAATTTTTTAATTGATAATAATTTTCATCCCCCCCATGGGATCGAACCCACCGTCCAAGTGGACGGGTGGGACGAAATCAGAACAGTCAGTGGACGCTATCCAAATCAGCCAACAGAGAACGCTATAAAGTTTTCATCATCGATTCTGAACCTTACAAAATCACCCTCGATATGGATGGCTTTCGAAATTACGAAATCGAATAGGGAACCCGTCTACCATGTTTGGCCAATTCGAGCGTTTGACAGCACGTATGCCTTTTGTTATGGAATAGAATTATTCAACATCGAAACCGTGATCCCATTTATATATCAAATTCAAGGCTAACAAATGTCCTTTAAATATCTTAAATTCAACTTTTACCTCCCAAATTGATATTATTTTCATATATGGTACCGAAGGGGAATTTTTTAATTGATCAATATTTCGTCCCCCCATGGGATCGAACCACCGTCTCCAAGTGGACCGGGGACGAAATCAGAACAGTCCAGTTGGACGCTATCCAATTCAGCCAAACAGAGAACGCTATAAGTTCATATCGATTCTGACCTTACCAAATAAAATCCCCCGTCTGGATCTTTCCGAAATTAGAATCGATATGGGGAACCCGTCTACCATGTTGGCCAATTCGAGCGTTTTGACAGCACTAGCCTTTTTGTTATGAAATTAATGATCAACTCGAACCGTGATCCATTTATTATCATTCAGCTGCAAATGGTCCTTTAATATCTAAATTCACTTAACCTCCCCAAATGGATATTTTCATATATGTACCGCAGGGCAATTTTTTTATTGATATAATTTCGGTCCCCCCATGGGAATTCGAACCACCGTCCAAGTGTAACGGGGACGAAATCAATAACAGTCAGTGACGCTATCCAATCAGCCAACATAGACTCCTATTTCAGTTCATTATCGAATTCTGAACTTACAATCACCCTCGATCTGGAATGCTTTCCGAAATAGAATCCGATTATGGAACCCCGTCTACCATGTTGGCCCAATTCGGGCGTTTTGACAAGCACTTAGCAAACGTAGACGGGTTCCATATCCGATTCTAATCTCGAAAGCATCCAGAAATTCGAGGTGATTTCTTTAAGGTCCATAATCCCGATAAATGAACTTATAAGCGTCTCTGTTTTGCTGAATTGGATAGCGTCACCTGAACTGTTCTGGGGAATTCTCGTCCCGTTTTCCCAACTTGGACGGTGGTTCGAAATCCCAATTTGGGGGGACGAAATTATTATCCCCCCAATTAAAACATTCCCCTTCGGTAACCATATATGAAAATATATCCATTTGGGAGGTAAAGTGAACCAAGATATTAAGGACATTTGGGGTAGCTTGAATTGATATAAAATAAATGGAAATCAAGTTCCGATGGGATAATTGTATTCATAACAAAAGGCTACGTGCTGTCCCAAACTCTCGAATTTGGCCAACATGGTAGACGGGGTTCCATATCGATTCTAATTTCGAAAGCCAATCCGATCGAGGTGATTTGTAAGGTCAAGAATTCCGTATGACCTTATGCGTCTCTGTTGGCTGATTGGTAAAAGCGTCACTGGACCCTGTTCTGATTTCGTCCCCGGTCCACTTTGGACGGTGGTTTCGAAATTCCCATGGGGGGACTAAATTATTATCAATTAAAAAATTCCCTTCGTACATATTAGGAAAATATAATCCCCATTTGGGAGTAAAGTGGAATTTAGATATTAAAGGACTTTGTAGCCTTGGAATTGATATATAACTTGGATCCAACGGTTTCGATGTGATAATTTATTTCCACAAAAAGTTTGCCTACGTGCAGTCAAACGCTCGAATTTGGCCAACCATTTTGTTATAGAACGGGGTTCCAATTTATCACCAGATTCTAATTTGAAGCATCCAGAATCCGAGGGTGATTTGTAAGGGTCAGAATCCGATATTTGAACTTATAGCGTCTCTGTTAATTCTTGAATTGGATAGCGTCCTGACTGTTCCTTGAATTCATCCCCTCCGAAACTTCACGGTTGGTTCGATCCCCAAATGGGGGACGAATTATATTTCAATAAAAAATTATTCGGTACATATATGAAATAAATATCCTTTGGGGAAGGTTTTTAAAGTTGATTTAGAATATTTAAGGACATTTGTCCAACCTTTAAATTGGGATATATAACGGAATCCACCGGATTTTCCGAATGGTGATAAGGATTCATAACAAAAGGGGCTACGTAAAGGTCAAACGCAATCGAATTGTGGCCCAACAGGGTAGACGGGGTTTCCATATCGATTTCTAATTTCGAAAGCAATCCAGATCGAGGGCGACTTTGTAAGGTCCAAGAATTCGATATAACTTATAATCGTCTTTCTGGTTACCTGATTGGACAAAGCGTCCCTGGAACTGTTCCCTGATTTCGTCCCCGTCCACTTGGACGGTGGTTTCGAAAATTCCATGGGGGGAATCGAAATTATTATCAATAAAAATTCCCCTTCGGTAACCCCATATATGAAAATATATCATTTGGGAGGTAAGTGAATTTAGGACCAATTACAGGACATTTGAGCTTGAATTGATATAAAAATAAACAAATGGATCACGGTCATGTGATAATTATTCATAACAAAGGCTACGTGCTATCAAAACGCTGAATTGGCCAACATGGGTTAGACCGGGGGTTATATCGATTTCTAATTTCGAAAGCATCCACATCGAGGGTGAGTTTGTAAGGTCAGAATCGATATGAAACTTTATAGCGTCCTCTGTTGGCCTTGTTGGATAGCGTCCACTTGACTTGGTTTCTGATTTCGGTCCCCGGTCCACTTGGACGGTGGGTTCGTCCACATGGGGGGCCGAAATTATTATCAATTAAAAAATTCCCCCTTCGGTACATATATGAAAATATATCATTTGGGAGGTAACGTTGGATTTAGATATTTAAAGGACTGGTAGGCCCCGTTGAATGGATATATAAATGGAGTCACGTTCGATGTTGGATAATTATTCATAACAAAAGGCTACGGTGCTGTCAAACGCTTCCCGAATTGGGGGGGCCCACATGGTAGAAACGGGGTTCCTTATTCGATTCTAATTTCGAAAGCCAAAAAATTCCCCAGATCGATGGTGATTTGTAGGTCGAATCGATATGAACTTATTAGCGTCTCGTTGGCTGAAAATTGGAATAGCGTCCACTGACTGTTTCTTTGGAGTTCGTCCCCCGGTCCACTTGGAAACGGTGGTTCGATCCCAATGGGGTTTGGACGAAATTATTTCAAATTAAAAAATTTCCCCTTCGGTTCCATATTAAATGGGAAAATATATCAATTTGGGAGGTAAAGTGAATTTAGGATTTAAAGGACATTTGTTAGAACTTTGAATTGATTATAAATGGATCACGGTTCGATGTGATAAATTATTCCATAACAAAAGGCTACGTGCTGTCTCAAACGCTCGAATTGGCCAAACATGGTAGACGGGTTCCCAATATCGATTCTAATTTCGAAAGCATCCAGATCGAGGGTGATTTTGTAAGGTCAGAATCGATATGAACTTATAGCGGTCTCTGTTGGCGTGATGGATAGCGTCACTGACTGTTTGCTGAGTTTCGTCCCCGTCCAACTTGGAAACGGTGGTTCGAATCCCATGGGGGGAACGAAATTATTATCAATTAAAAAATTCCACCCCTTCGGTACATATTGAAAATATATCATTTGGGAGGTAAAGTGAATTTAGATATTAAAGGACATTTGTAGTTTGAATTGATATATAAATGGATCACGGTTCGATGTGATAATTATTCATAACAAAAGGCTACGTGCTGTCAAACGCTCGAATTGGCCAACATGGTAGACGGGGTTCCATATAGATTCTAATTTCGAAAGCATCCAGATCGAGGGTGATTTGTAAGGTCAGAATCGATATGAACTTATAGCGTCTCTGTGGCTGATTGGATAGCGCACTGACTGTTGATTTCGTCCCGTCCACTTGCGGTGTTCGATCATGGGGGACGAAATTATTATCAATTATTCTCGGTACATATATGAAAATATATCATTTGGGAGGTAAAGTGAATTTTAGATATTAAAGGCATTTGTAGCCTTGGAATTGATATACAAATTTGGATCACGGTTCGTGATAATTATTCATAACAAAAGGCTACGTGCTGCAAACCTCCCGATTGGCCACATGGTAGAAAGGGGTTCCATTACGATTCTAATTCGAAAGCATCCATTCGAGGGTGTTGGTAAGGTCGATCGATATGAAAACTTATAGCGTCTGTTGGCTGATTTGGGATAGGTCACTAAACTGTTTCTGAATTTCGTCCCCCGTCTTGGACGGTGGTTCGATCCATTAAACGAAATTATTATCAATTATTCCCCTTCGGTATTTCATATATGAAAATATCATTTGGGAGGTAAAGTGAATTAGATAATTAAAGACATTTGTAGCTTGATGATTATAAAGGATCACGGTTCGATGTGATAATTATTCATAACAAAAGGCTACGTGCTGTCAAACGCTCGAATTGGCCAACATGGTAGACGGGGTTCCATATAGATTCTAATTTCGAAAGCATCCAGATCGAGGGTGATTTGTAAGGTCAGAATCGATATGAACTTATAGCGTCTCTGTTGGCTGATTGGATAGCGTCACTGACTGTTCTGATTTCGTCCCCGTCCACTTGGACGGTGGTTCGATCCCATGGGGGACGAATTATTATCAATTAAAAAATTCCCTTCGGTACATATATGAAAATATATCATTTGGAGGTAAAGTGAATTTAGATATTAAAGGACATTTGTAGCTTGAATTGATATATAAATGGATCACGGTTCGATGTGATAATTATTCATAACAAAAGGCTACGTGCTGTCAAACGCTCGAATTGGCCAACATGGTAGACGGGGTTCCATATAGATTCTAATTTCGAAAGCATCCAGATCGAGGGTGATTTGTAAGGTCAGAATCGATATGAACTTATAGCGTCTCTGTTGGCTGATTGGATAGCGTCACTGACTGTCCTGATTTCGTCCCCGTCCACTGGACGGTGGTTTCCGATCCCATGGGGGACGAAATTATTATCAATTAAAAATTCCCCTTCGGTACATATATGAAAATATATCATTTGGGAGGTAAAGTGAATTTAGATATTAAAGGACATTTGTAGCTTGAATTGATATATAAATGGATCACGGTTCGATGTGATAATTATTCATAACAAAAGGCTACGTGCTGTCAAACGCTCGAATTGGCCAACATGGTAGACGGGGTTCCATATCGATTCTAATTTCGAAAGCATCCAGATCGAGGGTGATTTGTAAGGTCAGAATCGATATGAACTTATAGCGTCTCTGTTGGCTGATTGGATAGCGTCACTGACTGTTCTGATTTCGTCCCCGTCCCACTTGGACGTGGTTCGATCCCATGGGGGGACGAAATTATTATCAATTAAAAAATTCCCCTTCGTACATATTGAAAATATATCATTTGGGAGTAAAGTGGAATTTAGATATTAAAGGACTTTGTTAGCTTGAATTGATATATAAATGATCACGGTTCGTGTGATAATTATTCATAACAAAAGGCTACGTGCTGTCAAACGCTCGAATTGGCCACATGGTAGACGGGGTTCCATATCGATTCTAATTTCGAAAGCATCCAGATCGAGGTGATTTGTAAGGTCAGAATCGATATGAACTTTATAGCGTCTCTGTTGGCTGATTGGATAGCGTCACTGACTGTTCTGATTTCGTCCCGTCACTTGGACGGTGGTTCGATCCATGGGGGACGAAATTATTATCAATTTAAAAAATTCCCCTTCGGTACATATATGAAAATATATCATTTGGGAGGTAAAGTGAATTTAGATATTAAAGGACATTTGTAGCTTGAATTGATATATAAATGGATCACGGTTCGATGTGATAATTATTCATAACAAAGGCTACGTGCTGTCAAACGCTCGAATTGGCCAACATGGTAGACGGGGTTCCATATCGATTCTAATTTCGAAAGCATCCAGATCGAGGGTGATTTGTAAGGTCAGAATCGATATGAACTTATAGCGTCTCTGTTGGCTGATTGGATAGCGTCACTGACTGTTCTGATTTCGTCCCCGTCCACTTGGACGGTGGTTCGATCCCATAGGGGGACGAAATTATTATCAATTTAAAAAATTCCCCTTCGGTACATATATGAAAATATATCATTTGGGAGGTAAAGTGAATTTAGATATTAAAGGACATTTGTAGCTTGAATTGATATATAAATGGATCACGGTTCGATGTGATAATTATTCATAACAAAAGGCTACGTGCTGTCAAACGCTCGAATTGGCCAACATGGTAGACGGGGTTCCATATCGATTCTAATTTCGAAAGCATCCAGATCGAGGGTGATTTGTAAGGTCAGAATCGATATGAATTATAGCGTCTCTGTTGGCTGATTGGATAGCGTCACTGACTGTTCTGATTTCGTCCCACCCCGTCCACTTGGACGGTGGTTCGATCCCATGGGGGGACGAAATTATTATCAATTAAAAAATTTCCCTTCGGTACATATATGAAAATATATCATTTGGGAGGTAAAGTGAATTTAGATATTAAAGGACATTTGTAGCTTGAATTGATATATAAATGGATCACGGTCGATGTGATAATTATTCATAACAAAGGCTACGTGCTGTCAAACGCTCGAATTGGCCAACATGGTAGACGGGGTTCCATATCGATTCTAATTTCGAAAGCATCCAGATCGAGGTGATTTGTAAGGTCAGAATCGATATGAACTTATAGCGTCTCTGTTGGCTGATTGGATAGCGTCACTGACTGTTCTGATTTCGTCCCCGTCCACTTGGACGGTGGTTCGATCCCATGGGGGGGACGAAATTATTATCAATTAAAAAATTCCCCTTCGGTACATATATGAAAATATATCATTTGGGAGGTAAAGTGAATTTAGATATTAAAGGACATTTGTAGCTTGAATTGATATATAAATGGATCACGGTTCGATGTGATAATTATTCATAACAAAAGGCTACGTGCTGTCAAACGCTCGAATTGGCCAACATGGTAGACGGGGTTCCATATCGATTCTCAATTTCGAAAGCATCCAGATCGAGGGTGATTGTAAGGTCAGAATCGATATGAACTTATAGCGTCTCTGTTGCTGATTGGATAGCGTCACTGACTGTTCTGATTTCGTCCCCGTCCACTGTTGGCGGTGGTTCGATCCATGGGGGGACGAAATTATTATCATTAAAAAATTCCCCTTCGGTACATATATGCAAAATATATCATTTGGGAGGTAAAGTGACATGATTCTTAAGGACATTTGTAGCTTGAATTGAATATATAAATGGATCACGGTTCGATGTGATAATTATTCATGACAAAAGGCTACGTGCTGTCAAATTTCGCTCGATTGGCCACATCATGGTAGACGGGGTTCCATACTCGATTCAGATAAGGTTTCGAGCATAACCAGATCGAGGGTGATTTGTAAGTCCATAGTCAAAGAATCAGATATGAACTTAATAGCTGTCTCTGTTGGCTGATTGGATAGCGTCACTGACTGTTCCTGATTTTCGTCCCCGTCCACTTGGACGGTGGTTCGATCCCATGGGGGGACGAAATTATTATTTCAATTAAAAAATTCCCTTCGTACATATATGAAAAATATATCATTTGGGAGGTAAAGTGAATTTAGATATTAAAGGACATTTGTAGCTTGAATTGATATATAAATGGATCACGGTTCGATGTGATAATTATTCATAACAAAAGGGCTACGTGCTGTCAAACGCTCGAATTGGCCAACATGGTAGACGGGGTTCCATATCGATTCTAATTTCCGAAAGCATCCAGAATCGAGGTGATTTGTAAGGTCAGAATCGATATGAACTTATAGCGTCTCTGTTGGCTGATTGGATAGCGTCACTGACTGTTCTGATTTCGTCCCCGTCCACTTGGACGGTGGTTCGATCCCATGGGGGGACGAAATTATTATCAATTAAAAAATTAAACCCCTTCGGTACATATATGAAAATATATCATTTGGGAGGTAAAAAAGTGAATTTTAGATATAAAGGACATTTGTAGCTTGAATTGATATAATAAATGGATCACGGGTTCGATGTGATAATTATTCATAACAAAAGGCTACGTGCTGTCCAAACGCTCGATTGGCCAACATGGTAGACGGGGTTCCATATCGATTCTAATTTCGAAAGCATCCAGATCGAGGGTGATTTGTTAAGGTCACAAATCGATATGAACTTATAGCGTCTCTGTTGGCTGATTGGATAGCGTCACTGACTGTTCTGATTTCGTCCCCGTCCACTTGGACGGTGGTTCGATCCCATGGGGGGACGAAAATATATCAATTAAAAAATTCCCCTTCGTACATATATGAAAATATATCATTTGGGAGGTAAAGTGAATTTAGATATTAAAGGACATTTGTAGCTTGAATTGATATATAAAGGATCACGGTTCGATGTTGAATTATTCATAACAAAAGGCTACGTGCTGTCAAACGCTCGAATTGGCCAACATGGTAGACGGGTTCCATATCGATTCTAATTTCGAAAGCATCCAGATCGAGGGTGATTTGTAAGGTCAGAATCGATATGAACTTATAGCGTCTCTGTTGGCTGATTGGTAGCGTCACTGACTGTTCTGATTTCGTCCCGTCCACTTGGACGGTGGTTCGATCCATGGGGGGACGAAATTATTATCAATTAAAAATTCCCCTTCGGTACATATATGAAAATATATCATTTGGGAGGTAAAGTGAATTTAGATATTAAGGACATTTGTAGCTTGAATTGATATATAAATGGATCACGGTTCGATGTGATAATTATTCATAACAAAAGGCTACGTGCTGTCAAACGCTCGATTGGCCAACATGGTAGACGGGTTCCATATCGATTCTAATTTCGAAAGCATCCAGATCGAGGGTGATTTGTAGGTCAGAATCGATGACTTATAGCGTCTCTGTTGGCTGATTGGATAGTGTCACTGACTGTTCTGATTTCGTCCCCGTCCACTTGGACGGTGGTTCGATCCCATGGGGGGACGAAATTATTATCAATTAAAAAATTCCCCTTCGGTACATATATGAAACAAAAATATATCATTTGGGAGGTAAAGTGAATTTAGATATTAAAGGACATTTGTAGCTTGAATTGATATATAAATGGATCACGGTTCGATGTGATAATTATTCATAACAAAAGGCTACGTGCTGTCAAACGCTCGAATTGGCCAACATGGTAGACGGGGTTCCATATCGATTCTAATTTCGAAAGCATCCAAGTCGAGGGTGATTTGTAAGGTCAGAATCGATATGAACTTATAGCGCTCTGTTGGCTGATTGGATAGCGTCACTGACTGTTCTGATTTCGTCCCCGTCCACTTGGACGGTGGTTTCGATCCCATGGGGGGACGAAATTATTATCAATTAAAAAAATTCCCCTTCGGTACATATATGAAAATATATCATTTGGGAGGTAAAGTGAATTTAGATATTAAAGGACATTTGTAGCTTGAATTGATATATAAATGGATCACGGTTCGATGTGATAATTATTCATATATATATATATATATATATATAAATGCAGACCTCTTCCATTATTTTATATATAGCCTAAGTTGACATCCTCCGCCTGAAAATTGAGAATATTATCTCAGATAGAGTTAGGACTAATACGTTATAACATAATAATTTTTGGTAACTATATTTTAAAAGTTTTTTCAATATTAGGTTTTCAATATCTTAAAATTTTCTTTAGTTTGTTTTTGTTGGATTTTAATTCAAGTTTTATGTTTTTGACCTTCTGAGTTTTTTTTACTGAGTCCATTTTTAATTCTTATTCTTTGTAATCTTACAGCTCTGAAGATGAGACATGTAGTCTCGAAAATTTGGCCAATAAATTAAAACGATGCTACGATGGCTGTTTGCTATTTTATTCCTGCTGAATCTGCGGGTGTTTCTAGGTGCCCCATATATATATATATATATATATCTATATATATATATATATATATATATATATATATATATATATATATATATATATATATATGTGTGTGTGTGTGTGTGTGTGTGTGCGTGTGTGTGTGTGTATGCGTAAGTATGTATGCGTGTATAAATTTGTAAAGTTAGAAATTACATTCAAAGGAATCAAAATCTATCTAAAGTATCGGTTGTTGTGTTTAAAGACCAAAACGCTGCACATTGAGGAGAGGATGATTTAGCACAGAAATTCTTATAATCTTAACCTCTCAAATATTAAAATATTCACATCTTTTCTAAGGTTTTCCAAATCTTCTCAACATTAAAAACAAAATTACTCTTATGTTTAAATTATGTTTATATCTTCAATTGTTCTCTGTCGAGTTGTCTGAGTCAATAATATTAATAAACCTCCTATACGCTATTTTCCCAAATGAATTCTCGTTTCAGGCTTCAAAGCAGCTTTCATCTTTCGTAAGACACATTTTTGTGCCGTAGTTTTAGATGCGATGTCTGAGAAATGTGTTATTGTATTCTATGGTGTGACAGTCTATTTTGTATAATTGGAAAAACAAAGAGAATAATGCTGTATGCCCTCATCTAGTACAGAGAGAGAGAGAGAGAGAGAGAGAGAGAGAGAGAGAGAGAGAGAGAGAGAGAGAGAGAGAGAGAGAGAGATGATCTCACCTGCAGGCAAGATATGCTTCCTGTTGAACTGGCAATTATAACTTTTAATTGATACCAACGACTGTATCGATTCATCTCGAACCCCGGAAGGAAAACATCAAAGTGTTGCAAATTCAGTGAGAAATTCATTAGATACAGATTACTTGGGAAATGAATAGTGATTAATTAAAACCATAAACATTTGAAGATAGTTTCTAATCAACAGACACGTTGGAGAAGACTTACCTTTTATAATATAGGATGAATATTATTGTAGAAATTATGTGGAGGGGGAATAATTTAAGTACTTATTTGAATTTTAAATAAGTATGTTATATATAATATATATATATATATATATATATATATATATATATATATATATATATATATGTGTTGTGTGTGTGTATATATATATATCTATATATATATATATTATATATATATATATATATATATATATATATATATATATATATATATATATCTATATATCTATATATATATATATATATATATATATATATATATATATATATATCATATAGCCATAATACCCTCTTAACTTCTTGAATTCTTTCCTCTTTTTTGGATATGCATGTCACTACAAAGCCTGAAGATCCAAGCTCTAAAGAAATTTAAAGAGGAAATTGTGATGCCTGGTCCTGGGAAACAGACTTAGGTCCAATAATCACAAAGAGGTCACGTTGCCTACCTGACCACGAGAAGGATCGTGGTCAAGTCGGCAACGTGACCTGTTTTTCTGATTATTGGACCTACGTTCGTTTCCCAGGACTAGGCATCACAATTTCTCCTCCAAATTTCTTTGAAATTGGATCTTCAGGCTTTGTAGTGACATGCATATCCAAAAAAGAGCAAAGAATTCTAGAAGTTAAGAGGGTATTGTGGCTATTACAATTGCATATGTATCTGATAAAAAAGTGACCAGTATATATAGTATCTGTTACTCCACTAGTAAATTTTATGCGTTTTTCTCTGGTTTATTGGCCGTAATATGCTAATGTAGGCCACGACTGTACATGCTCACAACGGAGTTTTACCCTCTGATCTATCAGTAGGCAAATAATCTAATTGGGTGATATGCGCAGTGCACCGTTGGTCCGTTTACTCTTAACAAATGCAGTTTTAATATTCACCGTATTATGGAGTTAAATTACGAAATAGAACAATATTTAGAAATGGGTAGTACAAACATACGCACACACACACACACACCACACACACACACACACACATATATATATATATATATATATATTATATATATATATATGTGTGTGTGTGTGTGTGTGTGTGTGTGTGTGTGTGTGTGTGTATGTTTATACTTACTTAAGATCCTAATGAATAATTAATTCACTCCCCTCCACATAATTTCTACATTGATATCTTTATCTGTTGCATAGAACCTTTCTGAAAATGATTATGATTTCAACTAACCACTATTTATCCCTCAAGTATTATCTCTATCTAATGAATTTCTCAGTGAATTTGTAACACATTGATGTGTCCCTTCCATGGTTCAAGATGAATCGATACGGTCGTTCGTATCAATAAAAGTTATGATTGTCATTGCAACAGGAAATATATATATATATATATATATATATATATATATATATATATATATATTATATATATATATATATATATATATATATATAAATGAGTGTCTATACACATTACAAAATCACGAAATGAAGAGAAAGATGACCTACAAATACTGGTGGAACTACGTTACGTACATTTCTCTTCCCTGCCTATAAAAAACATAATATTCGCTTTGCTACACACGGATTAATAGACAGTCAGGCAAATGGAGTCAATGTCTAACTTCCTCACCTTACTCTCAGCACCTTTCAGGAATGACATATCACACTCCTGCTCTTTAAACACAAAGGCACTGTTCATCTCTGGATCTTCTGGAACTTGCCTGGGGTGAAGTTAATAACGAAACATTTCTCAGCGAACGTCTGGTAATTCGATTATTTGTATGCTAAAATGTTCAAGTTTTAGAGGCAAGGGACCCAAGTGTAAGGATGAAGATAAGATTTTCATTTATGACAGAGAGAGGGCGTCATGGTTGGATAGAATGTATAATATGATCTCTTAGATTATTTGCTTGCTTAAAGTTAGGATTACTATGTTTAATCTAGCTGTCTACTCGAAGGCTTTAGCAAGTGTACTTGGAAGGTTAATCGTTGTTTAATGTGATTAGAAATAAGTTCTTACAATTTCTTTCATAAAGCAATATGATAATGTGTCATCTTCCTCACTTTCATTGTGCAAATGTAGAATTTTTCAGGTGATCAGTTCCTTTTAGAGGGAGCAACTTCAGTATGTTGCCATTTTTTTATGTCCTATAACACAATGCTTTGCTTTCGAAGTGCAATACACCTGAGTAGGCTAACGATAGGTTTTCCTGCCCCTCATGACAGAATTTCCGAATGAAGTTTCCAGCCAGACTTTTTCTCCCTTTTATATGAATCTTGCCCTTTAAACAATATATCCTTTTTCCTATCCCCAAAAAGACGCCTATCATCCTGCAATAAAAGATAAAACGCAGTTTATATATTATTTATTTTAAAAAAAAATTACGCAGAAGGATACTGGGAATTGACATCGAGAATAAGGAGTCGTTCTACTAATTCTAAAATCTCTGTTGTTCTTCGTATCTATCTATTTATTCTTTTAACTATTTATAGCTCCTAGTTGAGGCATATACTTGACAGTACAATGAGTGAGTCAATATTATCCATTACTTACCTATCTACAGGATATCATTGCCTTATCAACAAAATATTAAGTGCGTAATTTCTGAACGTTTTCTTTTTTTCTTTTTTTTTTGCAGTGAACGCGAAGGCAGTCAAAGTGATTAATGCACATTTGTCTATTTTAAATTTATAAATAATGGTAATCTTGATATAAACAATATGCCTTTTTAAAAACTAGTTCCTGTACTGTCATATGCCTACTAAAGGTTATAAAATAAATGATTATGAATATCTACATGCGTTTAAGTTTCACCTAAGTTACCTTTTCTTTGGAGTTGTTCAGAATCTCCCAAATAGAATAGAACGGTTTCATCGATTTTTTTTTCCTGATCACAACCCACAATGATGTTTCCTAAAGCAAACACTCTTATTAACTCTGCAACTTTGTCATAGCCTGTGATTTACCTTTCCTTATCTTGTTCTTACTCTTTCCTTTAAGGGGAGGTGGAGTTTCTTTTTAGTTTTGCGAATGTGACACGAATTCTATTGTCATCCAATGCGGTCTCGATATGTACGTACTTTCACACCTCCCCACACCCCCACTCCCGCCCCACCCGCTCCCGCCGCAGCACACACACACAAACAAGAATATTTATATAGGCATGCCAAGTGTGCAATTTTGCGTTAATATGCATATTTAAGTCTGCATTATCCCAATGACCAATACTTCCTTATTGTAAGTGTGTGAAACAAATTCCACATCATATCATCTCATGAAAATCGGCTTCCTCAGTTCTGTCGTGATTTCATTAAATCTCGGGTAAACAGACAGTCCTGGGCAATATCTAAATGTAAGTGGATTGACTTTCCAGTACATTAGGGCAGTGGTTAAAAAAACACATTTCATGACAGCATAACTAACCAATTATTATAATCAAAATATTGTCAGTCATGCTACGACGTTTCTGGTCTGAATTTTTTTTTGTAGAATCGTTACTACAATCAAAGTGGTGTTACTGTTTCATAGGAAAATGTAATATCATTCATTTGCCTTCGTTCGTGCAAAATAGATTATAATGTATATAAAATATATAAAAAATTGTAAGCATTGCAAATGAGTATTTTGTGAATAAAAGAAAAAAATTTTCTTGACAAAAACTAAATGAACAAAATATATGTTAAATTTACGTCGCATCCCACAGTACTCGAGCACAATAATTTTTCCTTTCCTTATCTCCTATTGATTGTACTATATCTTAAAATAGGACATTAAACTGATAGACTCATATGAGTGGGTTAAAAATTTATTTGAATCAACGATATAATGAAAGTTTTTGTAAGAATCTTAGGCATTACTATATTGTGATATTGGATGAAATCGAAAAATTGCCAAGAGAGTGGTTAAAGAATATATTGTCATATGAAAGGATGCAAGAACAGACAAAACAGAGATTTAAAAAAGATGAAGATGGGTGATAGAGGCAATTCAGGGGAAGATTTCTGCATTAGTTGCAAACAATGGAGGCAGGAGAGGGTCAGGAGGCTCTTGAAACCCATCTGAATGGATAAGTGGGATCACTTGAGGCTCTTCATCGGAAGACAAACAACGCAAATCAGCCTCCACAATGAATCCATGAATTCCGAATGAATGTCAACACCGTCTTAAATCCCG
This sequence comes from Macrobrachium nipponense, assembly GCF_015104395.2. Taxonomy (NCBI): domain Eukaryota; kingdom Metazoa; phylum Arthropoda; class Malacostraca; order Decapoda; family Palaemonidae; genus Macrobrachium; species Macrobrachium nipponense. Next base: position 56,310,316 of record NC_087216.1, read on the forward strand.
GAGCCTTTGACCCTTGTGATTATTTTCCCTGGAATTTTGATTTTAATTAAAGATTTAGAATTATACACATCAGTGATTCTCATCAAGTCAAGGGTGATCGTTTTCAGATAGAATGGTTATTTTTATATTATTAGTAACTGAACCCTTTAAGGTTTCCATTCTTTGATATTTTATGATACATGTTACTTTGGAAGAGCTTACGTAGCAGGACAATAAAAAAAACCTCAAACCACAGTTATTATTATAAAACAGTAGACGTGTATGAAATCACTGCATATACATTTATGAGTGAAAGTCTTATCCTTAAGGACTTAAATGTTATACTGC
>NC_087216.1:56320642-56325642 GCF_015104395.2 Macrobrachium nipponense
TCATATGGTACTGAAGGGTCTCGAACACTCAGTCAGTATCTTTCCAGCAACGACAGTCGACGTTAACCACTGACCATCAACAGATGTTTAAGTCAATGCCGAATCTACTGTGCTTATTTTGAAGTTCAGGCTCTTAATAATAGGTGGGGTAATTTTAATGAATTCCTCTCAAAATTAAACGCATTAGTGCCCAGCATCAAATTTTAAGTTGAATGGGAAACAGACAACAAAATTCCTTTTCTTGATGTTTTAATAATCAGAGACACGACAGAATACAAATTTACCATATACAGAAAACCAACGTTCTCACTTTCATACATTCACTACTTTAGCTATCACGACATTGCTATCAAGATAGGTGTAGCCAGCAACCTGTTCTTAAGAGCCTTACAAATTTGTTCCCCAGATTTCCTGGAAAAAGAATTTGAACTAATTCGCAAGCAACTTTCATCTTTAAAGTATCCTGACCATATAATTGAGAAAGCAATTCACAAAGCAAACGTAATTTTCTACCAACCCCCTAAAGACAAGACTAGAGATACACCCAACAATAAAATAAAGATTCCACACCTGGACACTATTAAGAAGGTGATCAGACCCTCGGAAAATCTACCGCTTTTGCATTTACTTACCTAAACACCTTAGCCAAATCCCTGATTAACGTCCGACAAAAGACATCTCCCAAGGACACTGGGGTTTACCAAATCCCATGCCAAGACTGTGACCAATCTTACATCGGATTTACAGGTAAATCACTTCCCCAGAGATTAATACAACACAAACGGTCAGTTAGGTATGGACAACTGAACTCATTGTTATTTCAACCATATACATGAACATAAACATAGAATAAACTGGAATTTGTCACCTGTAATTTATAGCAGCAACTGTTGGTACAAGAGTCAAATGATGGAATCGGCCTTAATAAAAGAGAGGCAGGTAGTGAACATCTCAAAAGGAGCATGGATTTCAGATACGATAGACAAAATTTTAATTCAACCAACGCTTAAGAAGATTAAAGGAAGATTATCAGAGGGGGTGACCTAAATTGAACTTGCCTTTGGATGTACCTCTTGGTTTAAATACTCCCTTTTCTGTAAATTTTTCTCATTCACCTACCTGAAAGAGAGACACAGCGTCTCTTTTAATATAGTAACTTTTCTCTCTATATTTTGGTATTTTTATGGGCTCCTTTTATTAGATGGAATTCTGTTGTAACAGAACATTTACCAGTAATACATACACATACATATATATATAATATATATATATATATATATATATATATATATATATATATATATATATATATATATATATATATATATATATATATAAATATATATATATATACATATATACATACATACATATATATATATATATATATATATATATATATATATATATATATAGATATATATATATATATATATATATGTGTGTGTGTGTGTGTGTGTGTGTGTATTCGTGTGTGTGTGTGTGTCTGTGTGTCTGTGTGTGTATAAGTGTGTGTAAATATATAAAGGAGGAGTATGGAGGAAGAAAGCACGATAATAAAAAGTGGTTCTAGCCCTCTCTCTCTCTCTCTCTCTCTCTCTCTCTCTCTCTATTCGCGGTATTACTCTTATATCTTCCCAGAAGAAAAAGAAATATCCAAATGGATTCAGGCCATCAGTCAGAGATTTAGGTCAGAGTAGGAGTTAAAGTCATGGTGTTATTTCCAGGAATTTCCGCCCACTTCCTTCTACGTTTTCTTGGGGAATATACTGGAGAGTTGAGCTAGAATTATGGAACATTATGACCTATGGTTTTTCAAGTTCTGAGCGTTCATATGCATTTTTAGCCCTTTCTTAAATTAATATTTATTATTTCTCATCGGATATCTTAAGAGGAGCTGTTTCTTCAAAACTGAAGAGATTATATGCATTATGCGCCATATAATTTGCTATTTTTTTTTAACCAACATACAGCTGAGTATGTTTACGTGATGAAATCTAGTTAAGGAAGTTTAACAAACCTGGTATATTTTATAAGATAAAGAGCTTTTTTTGAAACAATAAGTTTTAATAACATAATAAAAAAAAACTCATGTTTCTTGCTATCAAGAATTGAATTTCTATGAGGAAAAGAAAGTAAAAGTATGGACAGGAATCCTTTCCAGGGAACTTTCCAGGGAACACCGAAATGATCATTTAAAATTCTCAGTGGAATAATATAGAATTTAAATTCGACATTCGAATCCATCCTGGTCTTTTTTTTTTGTTATTTGTAGTCTATCCTGAAATAAGAACTGAATATATCATATTTATGTTGGCTACTTTAAATCTTTCTTGAAAGTGAAATTGAGAGAAAGAGGTATTTCAATAAATTTGACTTTCAAGGTAGACAAAATAAAAATAGCTGGATATAAATACTTTTAAAATAACCACTGGCCCGTTTACCATACTTACCTTTCCCTAAAGTCAGGTTGTCTCTTTCTTAGGAATGTGACACTTTCCTTTCACAGCTATAATCATTTGTTTTAACCTTAATGAAAGAGAATATGGATAGAGTTCACAAACGAGTAATAATCATCCTATTAGAAAAGTGAAGCTCAAGTGCCCTTCGTGGAACGTATTTCCTTCTAAATACAAGCAAAACATTCCATACATCCCTTTCCTATTTCAAGTTTAAAGCTTTTGAGACAAGAAACCTTAACGCTATTTTCGGTGTATAAGCCCTCCACGCGACTCCATGAAAAGGCCATTACTTCCTCTCGTCTTTTCAACTCCAGAACATTTTCCTAGTTTCTGTGGGTTTTCCGCCTGATTCCCTTTTCTATGTGGAATGCAAAACCGATTCCTTCTACAAATCCCTCTATGAGAATGCCATTTATAGAGAGAGTATCATAAATAAGAATATATATACAGCCAATATCATAAAAGAACCCCCTTACTAGAACAGGGTTTTTATTTCTTGTTTAACACCATCCCGAAGGATGTTAAAGGACTGGGCTATGATCAAAACCAAAATTATATGCGTTTTATCGGGGAATATATACACACACAAGCATTACCAGACACACTCACATACTTGTTATGGGAATATTATGAATATACTTATCTTTCTGTCGTATTTCACATTTCATATCTACTCCTTCATTGAAAACAGGTTTTTATTTTAGATCCCCAATTTAAAGTAGAAAGAGAGAAAAAAAATCTAATATATGTAAAGATTCACTGTTCACATCATATATTAGATAAATAAAGAGAGAGAGAGAGAGAGAGAGAGAGAGAATTTTCGTCGATTAAATTCACTTTCAAATCATTCTGGCGTTTTATAAATCAAAGAGATTAAATTTCATTTATATTGCGAGTAACAGGTTGTAAAAGTTATCATTAATTTGACCCTTTTGGATGTGGATATGATTTGAGTAATGAGTCTTTACGACTTACGTTAAACAATAAGAAGCATAATTTTTTTTCGGAACAAAGTTCACCGTAAAATGTAAACATTTATATAATTTCTACTGAAGTGATCTCTCTTTTTTTACTCAGCAGACAGCCCGGAAAGATAAACGACAGTCAACGGAAATCTCCTTTAGATGTTCCACGTGCAAAAAGGCCGATTTCGTTCTCCTGAAAATCTTCCGACGATACACAACCATCAGAACGATTCTAAACTATAACTGCTACATCTCTTGCCATGAGACTGAGAACCAGTTATGTCGTCGTTGAAGTGAACATGAAGATTTTTAAATTTTTTTAACCAGGGTCATCTTCACAGAAATTTAAACAAGTGACCGAGAGAATTTAGGCAATTGTGAGATGGAAAATTTCTTATTGAACATTTGGAGTTTGAGTTTAGAAAATAAACCCCCATCTTCACAACGCACATATACGCATAAACTTCTTAGCTATTACTTTGTTCCTCTCTACCTAGAAAAATGACATTGGCATCACGTGTCATCAAATAAATTGTGGTACTGTGAAGAAAAGTATGCATCTGAATTCCGCATTTTGTGCTCTTGCTAAGTCATCTAAGATTATTTCAATTAAGTTTTGAAACCAATACATACGATAATAATGGAAGTGACCAGGGTTATGGCAAGCAAACGACTTAAACATTTCCCAAATGACTGAATATTAATTTTAAGGCTTAGAGTCCAGAGCAGAAGCAATTAAAACTTTGAGAAATACTTTATAAGCATTTCCTTATCAAGTAAATGACAGTAAATATTACAGTATCCTTTTTACTTTTACTCTCATATTACACATTTTTTTATCTCTTCAAGGGAAAGGTCTACTGAGATGGCGAGGCGAGTAGGAAATTCATTTCTGCTTTGCTGACGTCATCTGAATTTCAGGTGTGCCTTTTCTTATTTTCCGTTCTCTCATATGTGTCTGTTTATTATCTTTTCGTAAAGGTCTCTCTCTCTCTCTCTCTCTCTCTCTCTCTCTCTCTCTCTCTCTCTCTCTCTTTGGAGCTCTCGTAGGTTTCTAGTTTGTTGACTCAGTCCGCAAGGTTTTCCCCCTGAAGATTTAAAAAAAAACAAAAGAAAAGGTAACCTGACATTACCCACAGCAAAACCCACATCGAAAAGGGTCAAATTAATGATAGCTTTTACAACCTGTTACTCGCAATATAATTTGAATTTGATCTCTATGATATAAGGCCGTCAGAATGATTTTTAAAAATGAATTTAATCGACGAGAATTCTCAATATGTCCATATACAAACGATTCGAGAGAATCGGCGTAGCCGCAACTGACATTACCATTGTTTAGATAAGGTCCTCTAACAATGACCGCCAAAATTGGGTCATAATGAATCGAGGATATTTGATTGAGACACAATGGAAATGGTGGCAAGGCAGTTTTCTTCTTATTACGATATTAACAATCGTTTGCCGTGACAATGAGTTGATGAGAACTCCGCTTGGCCAGCTGCCTGTTATTTGCTTTTCGGGAACGTCAAATTGTTATTTTGCATAAAAAAATAAAACACACAGAAAACAT
>NC_087216.1:56335642-56336832 GCF_015104395.2 Macrobrachium nipponense
AAAACAAACTAAAGGATGCAGCTGACCCGGGCAACTACGGCCAATTGCAATCACAACGATCGCATCGAAGATACTTGAGTCGGTTCTTCTTGTGAGACTTCTCCCCTTTCTACACACCACTGACAACCAGTTCGGGTTTAAAAGCAAACCACTCACCGACACCTGCATCTACATACTGAAAGAATTGCTGAACTACTACCTATCATCAGGCCTCCTGTCTTCCTTTGTTTTGTGGATATGAGAAAAGCATTGACAGAGTAAACTACAAGAAACTCTTCCTGAAGCTGCATAAAAGGGCACACCCCCTATATCTAATTGGCATTTTACATTGCTGGTTCTCCACACAGCAATTCTGTGTCAAATGGGGCAACGTATTATCGTACACCTTCGGCTCCCTAAAACGGGCTTCGGCAAGGGGCATTCTCTCTCCATACCTGTTTTAATACGTACACAGATGCCTTGAATGTCAGACTGAACTCACGCCTAATCGGATGCACTGTCAACGAAAACCAAAAACTATAAACACCTCTGTTAAGCGACGATATGGTTCTGATTTCCCCATCAGTGCATGGCCTCCAACGACTCATCGACACTTGCCGCCAATATGCAGAGGATTTTGATATAATATACAACGAAACCAAGACCCAGTGCATGTCGCTGCTCCCGAGATCGCTTAAGCATATTGCAGAACCACAAATTTTCCTCTGGAAACCATCGGCTGGAATTTGTGCGCGAATTTCCGTATTTGGGTCACATTATTTACCGACGACCTAAAAGATACGGCAGACATTGAACAGAGGCGTCGTAAACTATGTGCAACTGGCAACATGATTGCAAGGAGGTTTGCCTTCTGTCACCGAGACGTGAAACTGCTGCTCTTCCGCTCGTACTGCTACAGTATCTATTGTGTTCCCTCTGGGACGAACTATACCCGAGAGACCATGAGGACGTATCACTGTTGTGCACAATGACATTCTGAGACGCCTCACAAACACTCCACGCTACCACTCCGCCACACAGATGTTCTTAGAAAAACCACCTGGACAATTTAAAAATCATTGTAAGGCGAACAATGTCCAGCCTGGTAACCCGAGTGAGAAACAGCGGCAACTCGCTCATACAAAGCATCCTAAGGAGTGAAGCAAGAAGAAGATCTAAATTATGGGAAAGATGGGAAAATGAGGCCTTTG
>NC_087216.1:56337332-56339832 GCF_015104395.2 Macrobrachium nipponense
ATGTAAGTGTGTGTATAAATATATAAAGGAGGAGTAGGAAAGAAGAAAGCACGATAATAAAAAGTGGTTCTAGCCCCTCTCTCTCTCTCTCTCTCTCTCTCTCTCTCTCTCTCTCTCTCTCTCTCTATTCGCCTATTACTCTTATATCTTCCCATGAAGAAAAAGAAAAACAAATATCCAAATGGATTCAGGCCATCAGTCAGAGAATTTAGGTCAGAGTAGGAGTAAAAGTCATGGTGTTATTTCCAGGAATTTCCGCCCATTTCCTTCTACGTTTCTTGGGGAATATACTGGAAAGTTGAGCTAGAATTATGGAACATTATGACCTATGGTTTTTCAAGTTTTGAGCGTTCATATGCATTGTTAGCCGTTTTTTAAATTAATATTTATTATTTTTCATCGGATATCTTAAGAGGAGCAGTTTTTTTCAAAACTGAAGAGATTATATGCATTATGCGCCATTTAATTTGCTATTTTTTACCAACATACAGCTGAGTATGTTTACGTGATGAAAAATAGTTAAGGAAGTTTATAAGATAAAGAGCTTCTTTGAAACAATAAGTTTCAATAATATAATAAAAAAAACATGTTTCTTGCTATCAAGAATGGAATTTTTATGAGGAAAACAATTAAAAGTATGGACAGGAATCCTTTCCAGGGAACTTTCCAGGGAACACCGACATGATCATTTAAAATTCTCAGTGGAATAATATAGAATTTAAATTCGACATTCGAGTCCATCCAGGTCTTTTTTTGTTATTTGTAGTCTATCCTGAAATAAGAACTGAATATATAACTTATATGTTGGCTACTTTAAATCTTTCTTGAGAGTGAAATTGAGAGAAAGAGATATTTCAATAAATTTGACTTTCAAGGAGGACAAAATAAAAATAGTTGGATATAAATACTTTTAAAATAACCACTGGCCCTGTTTTACCTTACTTACCTTTGCCTTAAAGTCAGGTTGTCTCTTGGAATGTGACACTTTCCCTTTCACAGCTATAATCATTTTTTTATTTGTTTTAACCTAATGAAAGAGAATATGGACAGAGTTCACAAACGAGTTAATAATCATCATATTAGAATAGTGAAGCTCAAGTCCCATCGTGAACTATTTCCTTCTAAATACAAACAAAACATTCCATACATTCCTTTCCCTATTCAAGTTGAAAGCTTTTGAGATAAGAAACTATAACGCTATTTTCGGTGTATAAGACTTCCAAGCGACTCCATGAAAAGGCCATTACTTCCTCTCGTCTTTTCAACTCCAGAGCATTTTCCTAGTTTCTGTGGGTTTTCCGCCTGATTCCCTTTTCTATGTGGAATGCAAAACCGATTCCTTCTACAAATCCCTCTATGAGAATGCCATTTATAGAGAGGGTATCATAAATAAGAATATATATACAGCCAATATCATAAAAGAACCCCTTTACTAGAACAGGGTTTGTATTTCTTATTTAACACCATCCCGAAAGATGTTAAAGGACTGGGCTATGATCAAAACCAAAATTATATGCGTTATAGGGGATATACACCACACAAGCATTACCAGACACACTCACATACTTGTTATGGGAATATTATGAATATACTTATCTTTCTGTCGTATTTCACATTTCATATCTACTCCTTCATTGAAAACAGGTTTTTATTTTAGATCCCCAATTTAAAGTAGAAAGAGAGAAAAAAAATCTAATATATGTAAAGATTCACTGTTCACATCATATATTAGATAAATAAATAAAGAGAGAGAGAGAGAGAGAGAGAGAGAGAGAGAGAGAGAGAGAGAGAGAATTTTCGTCGATTAAATTCATTTTCAAATCATTCTGGCGATTATAAATCAAAGAGATTAAATTTCATTTATATTGCTAGTAACAGGTTGTAAAAGTTATCATTAATTTGACCCTTTTGGACGTGGATATGCTTTGAATAATGAGTCTTTACGACTTACGTTAAACAATAAGAAGCATAATTTTTTTCGGAACAAAGTTCACCGTAAAAGGTAAACATTTATATCATTTCTACTGAAGTGATCTCTCTTTTTTTACTCAGCATAGTAACCGGAAAGATAAACGACAGTCAACGGAAATCTCCTTTAGATGTTCCACGTGCAAAAAGGCCGATTTCGTTCTCCTGAAAATCTTCCGACGATACACAACCATCAGAACGATTCTAAACTATAACTGCTACATCTCTTGCCATGAGACTGAGAACCAGTTATGTCGTCGTTGAAGTGAACATGAAGATTTTTAATTTTTTTTAACCAGGGTCATCTTCACAGAATTTAAACAAGCGACCGAGAGAATTTAGGCAATTGTGAGATGGAAAATTTCCTTATTGAACATTTGGAGTTTGAGTTTTGAAAATAAACCCCCATCTTCACAACGCACATATACGCATAAACTTCCTAGCTATTGCTTTGTTCCTCTCTACCTTGAAAAATGACATTAGCATCACGTGTCATCAAATAAATTGTGGTACTGTGAAGAAAAGTATGCAT
>NC_087216.1:56344832-56364832 GCF_015104395.2 Macrobrachium nipponense
CTTTTATCAATTTTGAAATATTTTCATATAAAAAATGATATGTGACAAATTTTTTTCAACCTTCGGTCAATTTTGACTCTACCGAAATGGTCGAAAAAAACGCAATTGTAAGCTAAAACGTAAAACGCCTATATTCTAGTAATATTCAAGCATTTACCTTCATTTTGCAACAAATTGGAAGTCTCTAGCACAATATTTCGATTTATGGTGAATTTATGAAAAAAATAACATTTTTTCTTTACGTCCGCGCGGTAACTCTTCCGAAAAAATCATACGTGCGATTGTGGTAATGTTTGCACCATTTTAAATTAGCCGTTACATAACGTTTTATATATGAAAATGTGCGCAATTTCATGTATATACAACAATAAATAGTTTGAAGGTTGTAGCTATTCTCATTTTCGAAATATTTGCATATAAATCACGATAAATAGAAAAAAAACCACGTTCGGTCAAATTTGACTCTACCGAAATGGTCGAAAAAAAACGCAATTGTAAGATAAACTCTTACAGTCTAGTAATATTCAGTCATTTATCTTCATCGTGAAACAAATTCGAAGTCTCTAGCACAATATTTAAATTTATGGTGAATTTTAAAAAAAACTTTCCTTCCCTCCGCGCGCGGATTCTCCGCCACAAATCTCCGAAATGCGTAAGTCCCATTCTCGCAATATTTGCTCCGTTTCATATTAGGCATTTCATAGAGTTTTTATATATGAAAATGTGCACAATTTCATGTAGAATAAAACTAAAAAATATTTGAAAGTTGTAGCTTTTCTTATTTCCGAAATAATTGCATATAAAAAAATATATATATAAAAATTCGACATTCGGTAACTTTAGCTCGTCAGATATGGTCGAAAACTGCATTTGTAAGCTAATATTCTTACAGTATAGTAATATTCAATCATTTGTCTTCATTCTGAAATATATTGGAAGTCTCTAGGAGAATTTAGATTTTATGGTGAATTTTTTGAAAAAATATGTGTTTACGTAAGCGCGTTACGAATTCATGCATTATTTTGTGATAATATTTTCTCTGTGTTGCTTTTATCGTTTTACAATGTGTTATATATCAAAATGATCGCAATTTAGTGCACATTACAACGAAAATAAAAGTAACTTGTTACTTTCAACCGTTTTGCGAACAGCGCGATTGAATAATTATATATAAAATTTCGTTTTTGCGTTATCATATATCGCATTATTTATATAGGATAATGATAATTTTTTTCATTTTCTGATGGTTGCATACTAAAACTTCAAGCAATAACAAAAAAAGGAGCCAAAAATGAACTCTTAATCTTGAAAACTAAGCGCGCTGTGATTTTTTGAAAAAAAAACATTTTTCCGCTTACGCGCTCACTCTCAAACCCCTCCGGCATACGGGAGTCATTTTTTTTATTTGCCGCTCCGGCGTTTAAGGGTTAATAATCTTATTCGAGGTAGAGCGAATTAGATATTAAAGGACATATGTAGTTCGATATATGTATATGAAATCACGGTAATGTGATAGACTTATATATATATATATATATATATATATATATATATATCTAATATATATATATATATATATATATATATATATGTGTGTGTGTGTGTGTGTGTGTGTGTGTGTGTGTGTACATCGAGCTACAAATGTCCTTTAACCCTCTTACGCCGGAGCCCTAAAAATCAAAACGTCTCCTGTATGCCGGGCCTGGTTTGGAGTGAGCGCGGAAGTGGAAAAAATAATTTTTTTAAAAAATTACAGCGCGCGTACTTTGAAGATTAGAGTTAATTTTTGGCTCCTTTTTTTTGCCATTGCCTGAAGTTTAGAATGCAACCATCAGAAAATGAAAAATAAAATCATTATCATATGTAAATAATGCGATATATGGTAGCGAAAAAAACAAAAAAAAAAATTCATACATAATTGTATTCAATCACGCTGTGCAGAAAGCGGTCAAAGCTAACCAGTTACTTTTTTTTGCGTTGTATTGTACACTAAATTTCAATCATTTTGATATATAATACATTGTAAAACAATGAAAAGCAACACCGGAAAAAAAATGATTATCACAAAATGATGTACGAATTCGTAACGCGCGGACGCAAAAAAATATTTTTTTCAGAAATTCACCGTAAATCACAATATGTTCTAGAGACTTCCAATTTGTTTCAAATTAAGACAAATGATTGAATATTATGATACTGCAAGAGTTTTAGATTAAAAATTGCAGATTTTGACCATTTCGGACGAGTTAAAGTTGACCGAATGTCCGAAAATTTTTATATATATTTTTTTTTATATGCACATATTTTCGGAATGGAAACAGCTAAAACCTTTATTATTTTTTGTTGTATTTTTCATGAATTTGCGCACATTTTGATATATGAAACTGTATAAAAGCGGCTAATATGAAAAGGAGCAAATATTAGGATAAGGCGATTTACGCATTTCGGAGATTTCGGCCGCGAAGAAGCGGCGCGCGAGGGAAGAAAGATATTTTTTTTTCAGAAATTCACCATAAATCACAATATTGTTCTAGAGACTTCAAATTTGTTTCAAAATGAAGATAAATAAATGAATATTACTACGCCGTAAGAGATTTAGCTTACAATTACGTTTTTTGACCATTTCAATTGCGTCAAAGTTGACCGTACATAGTATTTTTTCCAATTATCGTAATTTATATGCAGATATTGCAGAAATGAAGAAAAGCTACAACCTTTATTATTTTTTGTTGTATTCTTCATGAATTTTACGCACATTTTGATATATGAAACTGTATAAAACAAAACGGCTAATATGAAAGGAGCAAATATTAGGATAATGCGATCTACGCCTTTCGGAGATTTTCGGCCGCGAAACGGCGCGCGGAGGGAAGAAAGATAGTTTTTCAAAATTCACCAATAAATCACATACTGTTCTAGAGACTTCATATTTGTTTCAAAATTAAGATAAATAAATGAATATTACTAGGCCGTAAGAGATTTAGCTTACAATTACGTTTTTCGACCATTTCAATTGCGTCAAATTTGACCGTACGTAGTTTTTTTTCCAATTATCGTAATTTATATGCAGATTTTTCAGAAATGAGAAAAGCTACAACCTTTAATTATTTTTTGTTGTATTCTTCATGAATTTGCGCACATTTTTCATATATGAAACTGTATAAGACGGCTAATATGAAAAGGAGAAAATATTAGGATAATGCGATCTACGCATTTCGGAGATTTTCGGCCGCGAAGCGGCGCGTGGAGGGAAGAAAGATATTTTTTCAGAAATTCACCATAAATCACAATATTGTTCTAGAAACTTCAAATTTGTTTCAAAATGAAGATAACTAAATGAATATTACTAGGACGTAAGAGATTTAGCTTACAATTACGTTTTTTGACCTTCTCAATTGCGTCAAAGTTGACCGTACGTAGTATTTTTTTTTCCAATTAATCGTATATATGCAGATATTTCAGAAATGAGAAAAGCTACAACCTTTAATTATTTTTTGTTGTATTATTCATGAATTTACGCACATTTTGATATATGAAAACTGTATACAAAACGGCTAATATGAAAAGGAGCAAATATTAGGATAATGCGATCTACGCCTTTCGGAGATTTTGGTCGTGCCGCGAAACGGCGCGCGGAGGGAAGAAAGATATTTTTTTCAAAAAATTCACCATAAATCACAATATTGTTCTAGGGACTTCAAATTTATTTCAAGATGAAGATAAATAAATGAATATTACTAGGCCGTAAGAGATTTAGCTTACAATTACGTTTTTCGACCATTTCAATTGCGTCAAATTTGACCGTACGTAGTTTTTTTCCAATTATCGTAAATAATATGCATTGAATATTTCAGAAATGAGAAAAGCTACAACCTTTAATTATTTTTTGTTGTATTTTTTCATGAATTTGCGCACATTTTTGATATATGAAACTATATATAAAACTGCTAATATGAAAAGGAGAAAAATATTAGGATAATGCGATCTACGCCTTTCGGAGATTTTTCGGCCGCGAAGCGGCGCGCGGAGGGAAGAAATATATTTTTTTTCAGAAATTCACCATAAAATCACAATATTGTTCTAAAGACTTCAAATTTGTTTCAAAATGAAGATAAATAAATGAATATTACTAGGCCGTAAGAGATTTAGCTTACAATTACGTTTTTTGACCATTTCAATTGCGTCAAAGTTGACCTTACGTAGTATTTTTTCCAATTATCGTAATTTATATGCAGATATTTCAGATATGAGAAAAGCTACAACCTTTAATTATTTTTTGTTGTATTTTTCATGAAATTTGCGCACATTTTGATATATAAAACTCTATAAAACGGCTAATATGAAAAGGAGCAATATTAGGATAATACGATCTACGCATTTCGGAGATTTTCGGCGCGAAGCGGTGCGCGGAGGGAAGAAAGATATTTTTTTCAAAAAATTCACCATAAATCACAATATTGTTCTAGAGACTTCAAATTTGTTTCAAAAATGAAGATAAATAAATGTAGATTACTAGACTGTTATGTATTTTGCTTACCCAAAATACCAACTAAAAAAAATAAAAAAAAAAAGATATATATATAAATATATATATATACATATATATATATATATATATATATATATATATATATATATATATATATATATATATATATATATATATATATATATATATATATATATATATATATATATATATATATATATATATATATATATGTATGTATGTATGTGTTTCTTTATTTATTACATTTTCGATTCTGGTACGAATACATAAATAAAAGGAATGCAGGTGACACTTCTCTTTTGCATACAATGAAAGATCGTATTCATGCATAGATACTGGGATATAAAAAACTTGAAAATAAATAAAAAAATAAATATAAAACAAATGCAGAATACTCACTCCTAATCCTGACTCTTCGTTCTATTCTTGGTTTCTCCCTCCTCCATTGAAGAGTCCTTGCATTTTTTCCTCTCGACATGACGAGGTACAGTGGTGGTAGGAGGGAGACGCGCGCCCTTACGGCCGCTGGGATTGGCCGCGGTTCCGTCGCGCCCTCCCTTGACCGCTGCTGAGTCGCACTCCAATACAAGACCACACTGTGGTATTTGCGGTCACACTCCCCGAACCTGCATAGAGCTATCTTGCAGGTGCGACAGAAGAACCGGGTGTCTCTCCTTCTGCCATTCATATGCACACCCGGCACCGTTTCTGCCTCGCCCTTCTAGGAGATCCAATGTGTGATCCCCCTGGCATCAGCCGACACGGAGGGTCCACTACCCGACGAGAAGGGGCGCGGGTGGGGGCGTCAGCAGGGGCGGGCAGCAGGGCTAGGCGGCAGGCAGCAGGGGCGCAGCAGCAGGGGCGCGCAGCAGGGGCGGCGGCAGCAGGGGGCGCAGCAGCAGGGGCGTCGGCAGCAGGGGCGGCGGCAGCAGGGGCGTCAGAGCAGCGGCAGCAGGGGCGACGGCAGAAGGATGACCGAAGTTGGCACCCCGAAGGTCTGCCCTTTCCTCTATGGGTAGATCTACAGCTCGGGGCAGGGGGGCAGACATGGAAGGCCACTCATTGGGATCAAAGTTGATGAGGGCTTCCCCGGACTGCCTCGAGGAACTGTAAGTGGCTCATCCTCCGTAGATCGGGACCGTAGTAACCCACAGTAGAGTACGTAGGCATTTTGGAGGGCCAACTGCAGAATGTATTTCAGGAGCTTTTGGGTCCATCTCCTGGTTCTCCTGGCGAAGGGATAATATTGGATGAGTTGATCAAAGAGATCAAACTCCTCCCATGTGCCTATTGTAGTGCCCAATGACGGTAGGGCGCTCTACACGAAAACTGCTCATACACAACTCGGCCCTGTCGACGCGTCTTCTTCCGCTGCACGATCTCCTCTTGGACAGGTTCATGGCTCGTCGTAATCATGGGGACGAGACGGACACCCTTCCCAACAGATGACGAAGACAGCTCCCTTCCGCCGCCACTGTGTCTCTCCTCTTGCCAGATGTTGCTGATGGCTAGCGTACCTCTTGAGGGAATTCGGGGGGGGGGCCCCACACACCAACCGAAGGGTACCACTGACGAACGAACACCTGCATCATACAGTTCCTGGGCCAGGATACCGAGTTATAATAATTATCCATAAACAGGTGTATCCCTGGTTACGGAAACGATCCACAAGCTCAAAAACAGTGTCACGCATCGTGGGAGAAGACCCGGAATACACCGAAAAGTCCACGACGTAGCCAGTGTTGGCCTCGGTAATAAAAAAAAATTTCACGCCATATTTCTTCGGCTTCTTGGGGTTATACACTTTGATGCTTAGACGTCCTTTGTAAGGCATCGTCCCCTCATCTAAAGAAAGGTTCTTTCCAGGAATCACGAGAGTTTTTTAATACAGCGTTCACGAATATATTCCAACACTGGGCGCACTAAAATGAGGCGATCAGAGTTATTCCGGGGTATGGCCCTTCGGTTGAAGGCGTTAAAATATCTGTCCAACGCCAGGAAAAGTATCACGGGGCATAATGCCGGGCACATAGGCGTACATAAAAGAAAATTACGCCTCCAATACATCCTAACGTCGGCAGCAGGAATCAATCAAAAAAAAACGTGGAGCCCCAAAAAATGCGCCATGTCAGGGAGGTCGCAGCCTCGCCCAGTGATAAGATAATGTCGTGCGTAGTTCATCACGGCAATACCTGGCGTAGTCCACCGTCTCTGCTACCAGGTACTCCAGCAATTCCCGCGTAAGGAAAAGCTGAACAAAACCCAGAGCAGTCAGGGGAAACAGGTACGGTAGAGCCCAGGATTTGCCGTAAATGGATGCATGGTAGGTGGTGTGGGGTCCTCTGTCCACCCATCGTCGCTCTCGGACGACCCTAGGCTAGCACGACTATCCGACCTTCTACGTGCCCCTGCGCGCGCGCTGCGCGCGGGCACGAGCGCGGGCACGAGCGCGCGGGCACGATTTCCCACACGAACCCCCCTCACTGGCCCATCTCCCTCACTCAAGACCTTCGCTTTCTGTATCATCATCGCCAACAAAACTTGATCCTAAATCATCGCCTCCCCCTCCCCCTCTAGATTCCCCCTCATAAGCACTATAACTACTAAATTCTAGTTCACTTTCGGGATGTGACCCTCGAACGGACATTGGGGGCAAATAATCCTCGTCATCACTATGATCGGGAGTAATGTCGTCGTCACTGGATGACCAACCGTTCATCAAAATGAGGACTTGCCAAATGCTCTCGATCGAGCTCCGATAAATAATCGTCAAGTCTCTTGGTTTGAGCCCTCCCAAATTCCTACGAATGCCCTAAGGATGGCACGATGTTTCCTTGGGGTTACTAACGGCAAATGAGACACATTCGAAGCACTTTCATCGACACGTGGTCGCACAGAACGGCGTTGAGGAGCGAGGTCAGGAGGTTGGGTTGCTGGGTCCTTCGCCAGCATCCAAGTCCAAAAACTCTTCTAACACGATCCCTTCCGACGGGTATAAAACGCGCCTTTCGCGTGTCATACGACGGTCAGACATCTCTATGAACGTTCTGTACCAACACAAATGTTCAAAGTCTCGCACAAGCTCAGTCAAAACACGATTGCGGCAAAAGGATCGCTGACGGATGATGCTACGATGATGCTGGCTGGAGCGAGAAGGAAGGATTCCGCGCATGCGCACTTGGGTCATGCTTCAAAACAAAACAAGGCCTTGATCCGTGATCTCCCAGCATCCCTCAAGGCGCGTGATTCAAAAGTTTTTGGCTGGTAGGCCTATAAGTATTTTTCCACGAATTTTAAAAAAAACTTTTTTGAGTCGACGTATGGTACGTCCAATCGGCATACGGGAGGGACATTTTGACTCGACGTTTAATACGTCCAATCGGCGTAAGAGGGTTAATATCTAATTCGCTCTACCTAGAATTATTATATTTTCATATTTGTTTAACTGAAGGGAAATTTTTTAGTCGATAACAGATTTGTCGCCTCATGGGCACGAACCATCGACACCTACAAATCCAAGACACACATTGAAGCCTTAGACCACACTGCCTCCGCAAGAGGCAATAAGTTTATGCCGCTTCTCACCTACAAATACCTGTCGCTCTCAGGTATTCGTTGTTTTGGAGACTGCATCAGCCCACCTCCAAGGTAGAGCAAATTAGATATTGAAGGACATTTGTAGCTCGATGTACGTATATGAATCACGGTAATGTGATATGACTCATATAATGGCTACGTGCGGACGAAAGCACTACAACATTACCGAGGTCGAGGTGGGTTGATGCAGTCCCCAAAACAACGAATACCTGAAAGCAACAGGCATTTGTAGGTGAGAGGCGGCATAAACTTATAGCCTCTTGCGGTGGCGGGGTGTTTTAAGGCTTCACTGTGCGTCCTGGATTTGTAGGTGTCAATGGTTCACATCTGTGAGCCGACAAATCTCTTATCGACTAAAAAATTCCCTTTCAGTTAAACATATATGAAAATATATTAATTCCGAGGTAGAGAGAATTAGATATTAAAGGAAATTTGTAGCTTGATGTATGTATATGAATCACGGTAATATGATATGACTCATATAATGGCTACGTGTGGACAAAAGCACTACAACGTTACCGGGGTCGAGGTGGGTTGATGCAGTCTCCAAAACAACGAATACCTGAGAGCAACATGTATTTGTAGGTGAGAGGCGGCATAAACTTATAATCTCTTGCGGTGGCAGTGTGATCTAAGGCTTCACCGTGCGTCCTGGATTTGTAGGTGTCGATGGTTGGCACCTGTGAGCCGACAAATCTCTTTTCGACTAAAAAATTCCCCTTCAGTTAATCATATATGAAAACATATTAATTCCGAGGTAGATCAAATTAGACATTAAAGGACATATGTACCTTGATGTATGTATATGAATCACGGTAATGTGATATGACTCATATACACACACACATACACACACACACACACACACATATATATATATATATATATATATATATATATATATATATATATATATATATATATATATATATATATATATATTATATATATATTCTCATTTGTTTGTGCATTTGTGCGTGTGCGTATGCGTGCGTATTCCTATTTAAGGATTCCTGTTCCCATGAAAATCGTATTTTCAAAAGCGTTCGCTACCGAACCTTAGAATAAGGCTAATTTTAAGGCTTGATTAAAAAATCTATCTAGAACTTAGGAATTGATTTTAGTAAAATTCTAGAGAAAAGTATGGCAAAGTGTGTGTTGCTAGATATATGAAGATGCGCCAACTGGAAAGCACCTAGCCTTAATAATACTCCTTTATTTCAAGAAGCCTTAGGGAGCACCAAAGTTCTTGGAGATTCCAGGATATAAGAGTATTCATAAAATCTCTTCCTATATTCAATTTCAGTTGACATGCAGTGTCATGAAAAGTAATGGGTCTTGTCTTTCTATTACAAGTAATTCATTTCATCTATCCCTTCCCGTCGTTATATTCAGCAAGATTTACTTACGAAAGTCATGAAAGAACAGTGATGGTTTTCCCTTGCAACTTGCAATAATGTATGTATATAAAATATATATATATATATATATATATATATATATATATATATATATATATATATATATATATATATATATATATATATATATATATATATATATATATATTTATAGGAGGACACCCACACCTCCCGGACGAACTTCAGTGTATTTTACCTTTCCAATCCTATATCATGGTCCCACTGTTTGTAAAGAGCATCTGCAAATATATTACTGAAAGCACCCCAATATTTTACCTCTTCTTGGATTTTCTCGGAATTCTGCAAAGCCTTACAAATGTTTTAACATTTACACTTCGGATATGTAGGTCGCGCAGATCGTAGGTGGTGTTTCTCTTAAAACCCTCACACGGCTGGTAAAAAAAATGATTTTCATTGCATCACTAATGCCTCAATAAGTATATAATTTTCACCATTCTATTAGATTACTTCAAAAATATGACTTTAATAAATGTTACATAAACGGGAAAGAAACAAATTAGTAAACACATTAAAAAAAAAATGGAAGTGAAAAATTCTGTCCGGGCTTAATTTATTTCCTTGGTGGAACTTTCGTCCATCATTGTTTACTTGTGTTATCATAAGTATTTGAAGGTATGTTTGATTTTGTAATGGTTATTATATCATATCTGAAAGGTCGTTCACAAGCGAATTGAGATTTTTACACTGATTTTGATCTTTTTTATAGAGCTTGAAAGGGAATTTGCCATTTTTTTGTTTTTTTTAAATCATGTGTAGTTTTCTACCTACTCATTGAAGGTAAAGTTCACTTATTTTCGCCTTCTAAAATTAATTGTTTTCTCATTTATTCATGGTTATATAAATGCCAATCCAATCTCCCTCCTTATATGCTAATCATATATTTGTTTGAATCCTTACTCTTTATCAAAGGGAATTTCTAATCAACACGCACTCCGCATAGTACATGTAATATTTACACACGGACACACACAATATGTGTATATATGATATATATATATAATATATATATATATATATATATATATATATATATATATATATATATACATATATATATATATATATATATATATATATATATATATATATATATATATATATATATATATATATACGTTTATTGTCTTGAATAAATCTGTCTGTGCTACAAGTTAGTATTATACAAAAATACCTACACAAAGCCTTTTGCAAGTGCTTTGTAAGTGTGCACTTAAGATTCCTCTTAGATAAAGATAACTTTTCTCTATAGCTCATCTTGAAAGAAGACGATATCCAAAATCTTTATTTGAGGGAGCGCCAACAAAGAGGAAAAAAACTACGTTTCTCCTGTTTGGTAAATAAGCCCCAATACTCCCCTGTGCACTATAGTCTATCTTTGTATTTAAAACCGAGATATCCCACAGCCAATCGACTGCTGTATTCATGTTCTGAAAAGTCTTCTTCTTCTTCCGGAATGTTTGTTTTCAGGAAGGGTGAAACTCCGCTTCGTGTTCACGAAATAGTCACCCTAAACAACGAGCCGGAAGGCGCTTGTCACTTCGTACCTGGGCGAAGGTGTCGGGAGGTATGGATCGGTTGGGGGATTTCGGATTTCTAGGAGTCAGAGGAATTATATATAAAAAACGAAGGATGTGTTTAGATAGTAAAAATACAGAGAGAGAGAGAGAGAGTGTAGGGGTGAGTACAAGGTGTCGGCTTCCTCAGCCAGTACTGGATAATAAGACTACTATGAGATTCAGAGTCTCTGTAACACGGTTTTTTGGACTTTGCTCCTTGTCAAAGCATCGGATGTAGCTGAAAGTTGACATATGTATATTTTACACCACACACAAATTTTGTCAGATTATCATAACCTAAACCCGATAGTTTGTTTTGATTTTTATAGAGTAAAAATGACTAGCCGACCGGCCATGGCAATGATTATGAGCCAAAGAGTCGAAAAACATTCATTACGTAAGCAAGTTAAACAAAAACAAACCCTTTGACTAAATGTTGCCCCCGCCATCCACCAGACAGAAATGCCATCGGCTCTGAAACCCAAAAGACTTTATGAATGGCAGAACGATACATAGATGTGGGTGGGGTATCAGTGCTAGGCGTAGTAATACTACTGTAGCAGTAGTGCCGCACGTATAGCAGTAATATACATGAATTAAACGTTTAGAACAATGCTGGGAGCCTTGAAGGATCATTTAGCACTTCTTACAAACTACTCGAGAAATTAGTTTTTATAGCCCAGAAGTTAAATTTTCTAATCCAACAATGCCCATGATAGCCTTCAGTGTTTTATCCTGAATTATAACGAGGCGAAAGTGGGTGGAGCCTCATGAAGTCACCATTCTGACGATAATTATTGGTGAAGGTTTTAAAGCCAATATACGGTACCGGATATTTTTTTCAGTAAATAGGTAGATAGCCAATAATAAAAATTGCATGACATTGGATATAGCAGTTATCAAATCAAGCTTGTCTACTATGTTTTTGGTAATTACCAACTATTCCCTACATCTTGTCAATCTGATTGTGACCTATAAAGTAGACTGTAATTTCTTTGGAAACTTATTTTGGGAGTTAGAATAATAATCGAAGTGTTTTTTGTATTTATTAACATATTTTGTTTGTTTGTTCATTATGACAATTATCAGTGGGGAGGTTCCAGAATTCAGAAAGGTGTACTGCTTTGCTTGTATTTGAATTTATATGTCATTGTTGCCAGAGGTTTAGCCTTCGTTACGTATAGCCAATCATCCATCGAGAAAGAGGGAAGAAATGATGCCATAAGTTACGTAACGAGTGCGTTCGAAACCTTTTCTCTGAGTAAGTTGGCCCGTCTTCAAAAAAGGTCACTTTTACATTATAAGTGCCAAATTTATTCAACCTACGTAGTGCAGAATACACTCAATTTATGTGTTGATATAATATGTATTCTGAATAAGCGTTATATTTATGAAATGCATAGATAAAAAGTTATTGCGAAAAACCCGTGTTACAGAGGCCCTGAATCTCATAGTAGTTCCGCTTTTTATGTATTTTAAAACGAATAAATAAAAAGGCATCTGAGGCGTTTTAACTACAACAAGGCATGAGAGTTTACAGAGGATAGTGTGATGAAATTGCTTGATCGAAACTCATAAACTTTTTCCAAAGAGGTTATATTTTTCTTCCTATAGATTTCGTCAAAGTAATTCTCGTAATATACCTGGTTGGAATGACTTGGTTAAGGATCTGTATACATACTCACGAGAAATGTTTTTACTGTGGAGGCAAAATGGTAGCCCAAGGGAAGGACACACTGCATTACTAATGAGGCAGGCGAGAGCGCAATTCAAACTTGCTCTTAAGCACTGCAGGTTAAATGAAAAACAACTAAGAGCCGATGCAATGTCTAGAAACGTAGAATCTGGTGATTACATTCGTCTTTGGAAAGATATCCAGTCCTTAAATCCCAAAACTAAAAAGCTATCACAGAGAGTAGGGCAAGCAGTCGGAGACAAGGCTATCGCAAGGATGTGGGGTGAGCACTTCAACAATATCCTGTATTGCATAAATGATCAGGATTCCCGAAGCGAGGTAGATAACCTCCTTAATGACAACATTCAATTTCATTTTGCAGACCCTATTACGCCAGGTAACCTCAGCGATGCCTTAAACAGCATACCTAATAATAAATCGCCCGGCTGTGATGGTCTTCCCGCAGAGGCTTTCAAATTCTGCCATCCGATAATTTACATTTTGCTAGCTGCCTTATTCAATGCGTGCATAATTCACCAGTTTCTTCCAGACTCCCTACTCTTAGTTCACTTGATACCATTAATAAAAAACAAGCTAAAGGATGCAGCTGACCCTGGCAACTACCGGCCAATTGCAATCACAACGATCGCATCGAAGATACTTGAGTCGGTTCTTCTTGTGAGACTTCTCCCCTTTCTGCACACCACTGACAACCAGTTCGGGTTTAAAGCAAACAACTCAACCGACACCTGCATCTACATAATGAAAGAATTGCTGACTACCTAGCATCAGCATCTCCTGTTTTCCTGTGTTTCGTAGATGTGAGAAAAGCATTTGACAGAGTAAACTACCTGAAGCTATTCCTGAAGCTGCATAAAAGGGGCACACCCCTATATCTAATTGGCATTTTACATTGCTGGTTCTCCACACAGCAATTCTGTGTCAAAGGGGTCAACGTATTATCGTACACCTTCGGCTCCCTAAACGGGCTTCGGCAAGGGGGCATTCTCTCTCCATACCTGTTTAATACGTACACAGATAGATGCCTTGAATGTCAAACTGAACTCACTCCCAATCGGATGCACTGCCAACGAAACAACTATAAACAACCTCTGTTACGCCGACGATATGGTTCTGATTTCCCCATCAGTGCATGGCCTCCAACGACTCATCGACACTAGATGCCAATATGTAGAGGAATTTGATATAATCTACAACGAAACCAAGACCCAGTGCATGTCGCTGCTCCCAAGATCGCTTAAGCATATTGCAGAACCACAAATTTTCCTCGGAAACCATCGGCTGGAATTTGTGCGCGAATTTCCGTATTTGGGTCACATTATTACCGACGACCTAAAAGATACGGCAGACATTGAACAGAGGCGTCGTAAACTATTTGCAACTGGCAACATGATTGCAAGGAGGTTTGCCTTCTGTCACCGAGACGTGAAACTGCTGCTCTTCCGCTCGTACTGCTACAGTATCTATGGGTGTTCCCTCTTAGAAAACCACCTGGACAATTTAAAAAGTAAAAATCATTGTAAGGCGAACAATGTCCAGCCTGGTAACCCGAGTGAGAAACAGCGGCAACTCGCTCATACAAAGCATCCTAAGGACTGAAGCAAGAAGAAGATCTAAATTGTGGGAAAGATGGGAAAATGAGGCCTTTGTCCCTAAAGGATTAATCTCTGTATTAGCAAGATGTCATCTGCAGATTTTGTCATTATTATATTTATTGCTGATATTTTATTTTTTCATTATTTCTGTGATTACTATCAAGTCAAAGTTTTTTTTTTTTTATACATTCAATTTATGTATTTAGCCCTCTGGACCTGACAACTGTAACCACCTAAGGTCACTAGTTGAAATTTAAGTTATATAATCTGTACATAAACTGTTATAACTCTCAATGCATTTTTTTTTTCTCACCAATATTATTACTATTACCAGTATTATGATTACTATCTTTTATGCTACCTCAGTTATTTTGTGGATAAGTGGCGATTACTCATTTTTCTATCATGTTGACTCATATATCTAGATTGTGTATGTTTACTGTGTGTTTTGTATATTCAGTGTATATGGCCCTGAAACCGAAATAAAGAATATTATTATTATTATTATTATTATTATTATTATTATTATTATTATTATTATTATTATTATTAATTTGAACTAAAACTTGTGAAATATTGGGTGAAATTGTAATTTTTATGTGGATTTATATAGTTCCCTGTCAATGGATTTTATTTCAAGGGAGTGACTAAAAACTGACTTACATTAAACAAAAGAAGAGAGAGAGAGAGAGAGAGAGAGAGAGAGAGAGAGAGAGAGAGAGAGAGAGAGAGAGACGTTTTGAAAAAAGCTTTACCAAGACTTTGTTTGCCGAGTCTTTTTTTTCCTGATAAAGAGGAAACTGTGATAATGCAATCGCATATGCACGCATACAAACATATATATATATATATATATATATATATATATATATATATATATATATAATATATATATATATATATATATATATACATATATATATATATATATATATATATATGATATATATATATATATATATATATATATACATATATATATATATATATATATATATATATAATATATATATATGTGCTATATATATATATATATATATATATATATATATATATATATATATATATATATATATATATATATATATATATATATATATATATATATAAAATTTCATTTAGGAATTAAGGTCTTTATGGACTTTATGTTCAATGTCACATTTTTGAAACATTACGTGTGTGCATAGAATACGAATGAATGCAAAAGTTATCACTAGTCCGTATTATGCATGTGTACATACCTAAAAGCCTTTCATAATGCTTGGCACCGAACATGAGAGATTCAACTCGAAATACTTCCCTATAAATTACACGAAAAAAAATCGCTTACTTAAGCATGGATAAATCTCTCTTAAAAGAAAGCCGTCCTCTGCCAATAAGAACATAAAAAGTCGAGGATTTTAACATCTCAGACATTCCAGTGTGTCAACGTAACTACCTGACTTAACAAGTGTCTTTCCTCTGTTATTAGGAATTCGTTTGTAGGGTCCTACGTGGACCCACACACCTTCAATCTCACCTCACAACACACACATCCCGGCGCAACCAACGCTCTTATGAATGAAACACAGCAAACGCCAGGAATATTTTTTTATATATATTTTCATTCATACTATTGATATGTTAAATGCATCATTCTTACCAATGCTTTATAATGTCAGCTTTTCAGCCATATGTGCCATAGCTTCAGTCGTGTTTTGTGCATCGATTTACATGTATCTTTCCATCCGTCAATAAACACAAGTGATTGTGTTGTGACCTCTATTTTGGGTCACCTTGTGTCAGGTACTACATTTCCGCTCGCAAGAACCTGTCTGTTATCTGAATAGATTAGCGAGTTTGTTGACGCCGCCTCTTACAACATGCCTTAGTTGCACGTTCGTGACCGATAAATGAGAGAGAGAGACAGACAGACACAGACAGACAGACAGACAGACAGAGAGACGCACACACACACACAGAGAGAGAGAGAGAGAGAGAGAGAGAGAGAGAGAGAGAGAACTCTGTACTATTTCAAAACACCGCTGTATTTTTCTAGAACCTAATCTTTAAGGTAAGCCGTAATCTAATTTTACCTCAGAGATAATGTTTTTAGTATCTTATTTGGATATCTCGTTAGACTTGCTGGTTGCTGCTGTGTTAGTGGCAGGTCGCTGCTTCAGTCATTGTATAAAATTTGTATTGGCTAATCTCCCTTATAAGATGTTGAGCATTGTGGGTACCCTGACAAATCATATATGCTTATTTTAGGTATAAGCAAATGAATATCACTTTGAAGAAATAGTTGAAATATCTTTCCTTTCCAGAAAATCTTATAGAAGGATATTAACATCATTGATTTTATATGCATTTTTTTAGATTTTTCATGTACTCTGAGTTTTACTTAAGAAAAGGACAGGAAAATGATACCGTTTAAGAAATAATTCACCAATCTGCATTTAACTATAATTCAGTATTTACTGTAAATTTAAACATACGGCGAATGTTATCTTGCTCTTTCATAAAATGCGAACAGCGGAGTAAATCTTGCCTCCATTTGCCATGCAAATGTAAGCAGCTCATTCGGGAGGATCTAATTAACCTGATGCCAAACGCATAATTACCCGATCCTCTGCTCCACTTCCGCCAAAAGCCTGAAACTTGAGGATAATTACTCACAACTTTGACGATCGTTTACAGTCGTTTGATCTGTCTCTGTATGTTCTGCCCCAAGTTTTGATTTCTCCATAAAATGAAAATTACTCTTTTTATAGGTATAATAATATAATAAAAGTAAAAATAAAAAATATAATTTACGTGAATTGAAACGGCAAAGAAAAGTGATGATTTTCTGAAAACATCAATCAACCAGAAATCATGAGCTAAGAAGGGGAAACCTCTTGATTTAGGAGGTGCAGATTTCTTGTGTGTACAGGAGCAGATAGTAGATGGGGTTTAATGAACTATACATTTCACCGATTACTTCAAGAATCTATATCCCATCTTCTTCTATAAAAAAATACATGAATTGAAAAGTATTTAGCATACTAGTTTACTGACAATTGCATAATTCTTAGTGTTTCATTAAACAAAAGGTATTTGTTCACGTGCGGTCTCAGAATGAGACTACTACTGAAGTTATTTGGTATCTCTTTCTCTCTCTTCTTTACTTACTATATATAGAGATATCTTATATATATATAATCTATATTATATATATATATATATAGATATTTATTTATATTACTATTATTATAATATATATATATTATATATATATTAAGATATAAACCTCATATATATATTATATATATATATATATATCATATAATATAATATATATATATAGCTGGTGGGCTATTCCTCGATGAAAATAGGTAGCGTGGGGATACGGAAGGACACGGCATATTACATGATTCTTTATTGCTAGCGACGTTTCTAGACAAAGTCCCATCTTCAGGCTAAAGGCAAGAAAAAATTAAATATTACATCAATACAAAACAAATAGGAATGTTTTAAAGTAAAATTATTACAAATCAAAGTATTTATAAGTAAAATACGAATTAAAGAAATTTTCAAAAGAATGTGTATTACATTAATTCATAACATATTCAAGAAAAGGAAATGTAAAATCATAAAAAAATAAAATATTTCTAAGTAAAATTACGAATAAAAACAATTATGATATATATATATATATATATATATATATATATATATATATATATATATATATATATATCTATATATATACATTAAAAAATGAGGAAAATACCTTGCTTAAGCAGAGTCCCGCCGTTCTGTGTCAGGACGGTGGAAAAAAAAGTCAAGAAGAGGCAAAGAACAAAAGTGACGTGGTCTTTATGCTATACAAAGGTACTGAGGTAGTATGGTTGTTAAGTGAAGGTACCAGTTTTCTTAATTGCCACACTTTCAGACGATGGATGTGGTGTTCATATGGTGACGTCAAAACGACCTTAAAGTTGTTATAATTTATCTCTGCCTTACAGATTCTGGCGTGATTCCTAATATTTGAATGTTCAGGGGTGGATATTTGCTGCCCGTTCGATAACTTACACCTGTATGAGCATCACATCTCACTTTGAGCAACCGGCTCGTACTTCCTACGTAGGTCTGCTGATAACATCGGCAGCAATTAAATATATAATCTGCACCGGATTGCATCAAGCAGGGCAATTTCTCTTAGTGTTTTAGGAAGCTACCAATATTTTTAGGATTTATGCAAGAGAATCTGGTATCAACCGCTGGATAATGGCGGTTTAAAATTTGCTTAAGGGAGGGCAAAAACTTCCTGTCATGTATATAAGGTAGTTTTAATAATAGTATCTAAATTTCTGTGCTAAATGGACTAGACTAGGTGGATGAAAACAGTTATTGATAGTATTTTTGACGATTATTTAAAAAAATAGCCCCGATGGAAAACAATTGCTGATGAAAAATCCCTCAAGATATATTATTTCGTCATGGAATAATTTGCCAAACGTTAAGCATGAAAGTAACTTCCCTGCTCGCTATAAGAAAAGAAAAGTTTGACCGATCTTAAAAAGGACAATACTATCCACATTACAAAAGCTGATATATTAAATAGTATAGTATTTGATATCAAGTATGCAAGCCCTACTGGATGATGATCAGACTTATAAAAACTAACAAAAAATCCCCTTGATCAAGTCATAAAAAAACTTCAACAGCACAGTGAAAAATATCCTTAAAGATAAAACAGCACTACTAGGGAAATTGTCAGTCAAATCTCCTTCGCTACCTTACTTGTACGAATTAGTGAAAACGCACAAAGAAAAATAACCCTTTGCGGCCTATTATCAGTACTGTTGGTTCAATTTCATATAAACTTTCGAAATATATCACTAAGATCTTATCCCCGTTACTTGGAACCATCTCCGATTCTCATATATATAATTCTCTAGATTTACTTGATAAATTAAACAAAATTGATCTTTGCCCTACTAATAGATTCGTTAGTTTTGATGTATGTTCTCTTTTTACTAAAGTAACCCTATAGACTTAGTATATTTTAGAATATCATAGTAATGAACTAACTCAGCATGAATTACCTCTACCTATAAGTCATTATTTCACTCATGAGTTTGTGCATTTGTGATTGTAAGTTTATATTCAATGGTGAATTTTATCAACAAATATTTGGCATGGCAATGGGAAATCCTTCATCACCACTACTCTCAAACTTGTACATGGAATTCTTTGAAAAACGCTACTTACCTAATATCATTTATATTCCTGTAAAGTGGTATCGTTATGTTGATGATATTTTAGCTGTTCTGTCTGTGGTATTGATGTAAATGATTTACTCTCTAAATTAAATAAGCAGGTACCATCGATTAAGTTTACTCTAGAATTAGAAAGACAATTGCCTCCCCTTCTTAGATGTTTTGATACATAGAGAACCATTTCAATGTAAATTCAGTATTTATAGGGTAACCGACCAAAAACTTAACCTATGTTCATTTCTTCTCAGGCCACCATCTTAACATAAAAACATAAATTTTTTCTTCTACGTTTTTACGAGCATTGCGCATTGTCAGTCCCCAAAATTTGGATCAAGAAATTGAATACTCAAGAAAAATA
>NC_087216.1:56369832-56379832 GCF_015104395.2 Macrobrachium nipponense
GTAGAAACTCCGGTTTCCTAACTCTATAGTGTCCTAACAAAGGCGATTCAGGGTCTTTTGTGAAGCTGCTATCGTTCCTAGGAACGAAATTCAAAATTGCTTGGTAAAGGACTGGAATCTTTGATGTTGAGAAAATGGGTGACTTATAATGTTAATTTCATGTAACTAAAGTAAAACGTTTTATCTTCAACTCAATACTCCCCCGAATTTTTCTTCCAAACGTAAATCCTTCAAACTGTTCATTTCTAAGTCAAGGAAAATTAATGATCAATACATATATTTTTACCTACGTTTCGCTGTTTTGCGAAAAGGACCTGTTTTGGTTTTTTCTTACGACTGTCATTCGTAAGTATTTCTGGTTCCTTCTTTCTCCTATGTGATATCTTAGTAGAGTGGTTCTTCTTAAATTAAAGGAGATGATTCAAAAGGATAAGTTGAAATAGTACAACAACTTTATTCTGTAACTCCATAACAAGAGAGACAGTTCGGTCGTGAGACCGTTACGTTTGATCGACAGGAACTAACTGAAATCTTAGAGCATCACGTTAATAGCGAAACATTAGCTATCTCAGCGATTCACATAAAAACATACGTAGTCCGCCGGCTCGGAAGTTACAAGTTTCCGGCGTAGGTTAACAGGTTAACCGCTTCCCATGGAAGGTGTTTGTAAAAGGTTGACAATATACATCATGATGACATTTCTAAACAAACCTAAACCAGGCTACTGCAGACATCGCATAGCGTAATCTAGATCTGCCTTGGTCACGTAGGACCCTCCTAATGCCAATGACCTCAGGTCATGGGTTTTTATTTACAGATTATGTAATTCTAAAATGTATTTATTACATTAGGCTCGGACAGCTACCATTCAAGCCTTGAATAACAAAAGTTACTTTAAACATGGTTTCTTAGGAGCGTGCTCGTAACATATGTTTAGGTATAAACATAACAAGTGATTAAATGCATAAAAAGGTTCTGTTACATACCCTTTTGGACATATTCATAAACAAAGATAAATGCATGGAAAATCTAGATCCATGTTTGATAATAATAATGATTAGTACCCAAAAATAATCAAAAGGTTAAAAATCAAAAGATTAACATGTATAACATGATTATTATGATAATAGGTAACCTGATTAAGATAGCAGTTACTGGTAAATTATGGTAATAGGTAACCTGATTAAGAATAGCGGTTACTGATAGATTACAAACATGATCATGGATAATTGTTAAAGAGTACTTGTCACTCTTTGTAATAGGTAAATATAATGGTACAATTGTATATTTTATTAGGTGCCTGAAAAATACCTTTAGGAGTATATTAATATATATATATTGGGCTATAATATTTTATTAGGTGCCCAAGAGATACTTTAACTGTTCAAATGCAAAGACGTGAGTCTTTCTTGTCCTACATTTTGCCAGCATACAGACCGCTTTTCACACACAACACAATTCCAGACAATTTTCCTAGGCTCCAAATGAAATGGCCATTTTCAAGCGGCCCTGAACTCAAACGCCTTGAGTGTAACGGGTACGTCATCTGGACGGGACAATACGTTCCTTGGAGATCCTTCTGTGTACGCCTCAGCCTACGCCAAGCAAAGATGTTGACGCGATAACCAATATGGCCGTCACGCTGAACACGGCCAGCAGAACGTAGTAACGAAGATTTTCTCCACCTGCATAAGTCGGTGACGCGTGGTTCATCTCAGCCAGTTGCGTCAAACGATGAGCCACCCGCGCGTTGTATGGGAGAGGTAGTGATGGGATAATGTAGACGCCCAGGTATAGTTCGCAAAAATACGCCTTCTCACGTATTATCGTGTTGACCCCTCTTACGGTGTAGTTTGTAGATGTCCCCGTACAACCATCAGCTGCTACAAAGATTGGGGAATGGGCGGTGGTCCCATCTGGGCATTCGACTTTAAAACCGTCTTTGTCGTATTGGATCCAGGAGCCATTATTCATTCTGTAATTGAATTTATTACTGTAAAAGAGATAATAAAGTTTCCTCAGACAACCTTCGGGTGTATGAGAGAGAGAGCCGTTTAGCACTATGCTTAACTCACATGAATCCGTTGATATAGGATAGAATTCAAAAGAGTCAGCTGTACAAATTTTATTATTCATGGCTTCTGAACAGTGAGTGAGTTTTATCTAAGTCTTTAATGACTGTAAATGATTTCCTATCAGAAGAAATCAGAACATGCCCCGTCAAATTGGATATTACTGGACTTGAGTTATTCGTCATGAAAGTAGGAAAACGGTGCTATTTTGTATGATTTGCCAAGCATCGGAAGAATCAAAAGGTATGGTGATCATAATCCTATAATTTTCAACGCTGACTGATATTAGGCTATAAATAGAACTCTACATTATGGGCGTCTAAAAAGGAATATAACCTAGTTTTTCTCCCGTCCGTTCTCCAAAGTTAACGTCAGATCTTTAATAGGCATGAGGTGTGGAGATAACACACCCTTTGTCGCTAACGTAATAGCTTCTACATAGTCTTTTGATTTCTCAATAAAATGTGATATTTTCACACGGATATGATCTATTTTCGAACTATAGTAAGCTAACGTAGCCAGCAAATGTTGAACTTCCATAATCTGATCGATATTATTTGAATGTTCGTTTACCAAACTCATTATTTGATTGATTGAGGATAACTGGCTGCGAAGTTCAGACAAAGCTAATTCGGTTTTGTGTTGCAAAAACTCAATCTTTTATTTTGATTATTATCTTAAGGCGATTTGAAATTCCTAAGCCTAGATTCGCAACAGATCCCAATATGTTTAGTCCAGCCAGAATAAGCGGGTTGCGGCGTTCGAGATTATTGTGCCGCACAGACACATCAGCAAGTCACGAGCAAGTTCCTCTGCCTCAGCGGTTTTATTTTGTATGTCATAAGACATCATTTCCGCGACGCTTAAGGGTTTGAGCTAGCGAAATCCCTGAGTTAGCATGAAAATTACGTTGGTGCATTTCCTTAAGCGAAATGGCAAACCTCATCAGGTCATTCTTTAAGTTAAGGACGTCATCTTCAGGCAAAAATATGCCTGCATATCCACTTCTATGACTATATTACTCGACACCATAAAAATGTCTTCTGTTCTCTCGATAATCGAGCCATGATTAAATTCTATTTCTTTCGTCTTAGCGCTCTTTCCATACAACAAAGATGTCTGAACACACAATATCACTCCTAACATAACAGATTCATTTTGAAAACCTGCAATGAGTAAAATATAGTAATAACTCGTGTAAAAGAATAGGTTTACATACAAATATGATATAATATATATATATATATATATATATATATATATATATATATATATATATATGTATATATATATATATATATATATAAATTATTATACAAGTTTCATAATACAACCATTTTTTCCCTCACTCCATCTACCTTTTCTTTAGATTCTCATATGTGCCAATGGAACTATTCTCATATCAGTGGGTTTGGATACATTTTGAACCCTAAATCTAGGTTTGGCCGTTAATGTTTCTAAAATGTTAAACGGGCCTTCAAAAACTTAGGTGTCAGTTTTATAATTTAAAACCATTACGTACGTATACTTGTATGTATACCTGATCGCCCACGGCATATGTTCTAGTTGGCTTAGCATTTTTATCATGATTTCTTTTCATTATAATTTGTGCTTCTTCTAGATTCTTACGAAGTATATTATATCGACTTATGCTTGCATCCATAACATCCTTTAGAGGATTTGATAAATTAGTTGTAGGCGTTAATACATGGAAAGGTGTTCTAGCTGGGATTACTGTACAGTGCCTCGTGTGGTGTCATTTTAATAGACACATGATACGAGTGATTAGTGTGCTTAGTACCGCAGGTATGGCAATGTCCCAGTTGGGGTCTGCCCCCCCCTAAGGTGACCCTTAAAATGTTTAAAACCTACGATTTGCCCTTTCCACTAGCCCATTAGACTCTGGGTGATAGATCATGTATTGATTTTCTTTATGCAAAGGAATTCGCACAAGGAGTAAGGAAATGATTATTGAACTCCCCGCCCAAGTCTGATATAAATGGTGTGTGGAATTCCATGTTTACTAATGTAGCACTCGTAAAACTTTCTAGCGCACTCGACTGCGGTTTTTTGTTTTAAGCGCTATCAGTTCTGTATATCGAGTCAAAGCATTCTATGATTACTAGGAGGTGCTTATTTCCTCTGTCTGACTCGTAAATCCTGTTAATAAATCTAAGTGTACTCTTTCAAAGGGTTGATTTGGCATGGGGTAAGCCCCTAGGCTGACAGGTGTCTTCGTGTGCCCTTTGTATTCTTGACAAGTGCGACAATTTTTTTTTTTTTTTTTTTTTTGCTATGTGCTTTTTTATATCTGTAAGCATCGTATGCCAATAAAATAAAGATTTGGCTTCTGTGACATTAGTAATAACCGGGTGTCCGTGCAGTGGATTTTCATGCACCATTTTAAGACAGTGGGTATGAGTGAGATAGTACCACCACCTGGTTATTCAACTGTGGTGTGTTGACGGGTTTTCCTCATCACGGATCTAGTACAGGATATTATCCTTGATTCATATAATTCTGCTGCTTATACTTTATATATTTCCTTTTCCTCGGATTTCCGTTAACGCAATGATGATTTTTTTCTATTTGCGGATCTTTTCTTTGTTCCGTCTGTAATAGTTCAGCAACTCCATCCAGATCTTCCTGTTCAGATATAGTTTAAAAACAATGGGGCGTGGAGGTTGAGATTATCTATTAATTCAGCTAATGGTTCGGTACAAGATGAAGAGGGGTTGCGTGATAATGCCCACGTCAGCAATGATATTTTGCTTTCCCGTAAAATACCCGATCCGGTTCTCTCGCGCCAAAGTCCTGGATGATCATGTGCCCACGAGTTTCCCGCTTACGGTCTGTGACTAAAAGCCTTTAAGAAGTCGTTTAGGGGCTTATGATCAGTGAGAACCTTGACGGGATAACGTATATTTTGATAAAATTTAAAGGGAGCGATGTGAATTAACATAGCAGCCTTCTGTTGTCTATTACTGCATATTTACTTTCGGAAGGTAAAATCATTTACGTGAATAAAAGTATAGTTTGAAAAACTGTTTTATCATATGTGAAGCAATACCCCACCTACTCCTAGGTCTGAGGTGTCTGTTTGCTAAGAGAAAGAATTCTTACCGAAGTCAGGAATTCAAGATAGGAGAAGTACACAGTTCATC
Organism: Macrobrachium nipponense; assembly: GCF_015104395.2. Classification (NCBI taxonomy): domain Eukaryota; kingdom Metazoa; phylum Arthropoda; class Malacostraca; order Decapoda; family Palaemonidae; genus Macrobrachium; species Macrobrachium nipponense. The sequence continues at coordinate 56,375,069 of NC_087216.1, forward strand.
TTTGGCAATTTATCGAACGCTGTTGATGATTTTCAGACCCATATGAAATCTACGCCCTTTTTTTATAATATCGTTAGGGGAGCGGCTATGATGTAGTTCCTAATAACCTCCTATAACATCTGCTACAGCCTAAAAATTTGCTGTATTTCCCTTGAACGTTAGTAGTATCGGAAAGTTACGGATAGCCGATTACTTATCATGGAACTACTTTAAGACCTAAACCTCTAGACACCGTGAACCTAAAATAGGACTAGTTCTGTTTTGAAAAAATTCACACTACTTATCTTTACCCTTAGGTTATGCTGCCTTAGTCTTTGTAGCCTCACTAACTATTTACGTAGATGTTCTTCTAAGTATTAGAAAAGATTACTAGGTCGTCCATGTAGCATGTAGGGATATCTCCTAACAAGTCTCCAACCATACAAGTGATTCATTCTAGTAGAATTATAGGAGCACAGCGTAAACCAAAAGGCATACGCAAAAATTCATAATGTCCCCCTGGCTGTGCTGAAGGCAGCATGTATGTGATACTCTCTTCTTCCAACGGAATCTGATGAAAGCCTTTTAGTAGGTCCAAGCTGGTGAAATAGTTTGTTCTGACCTAGTAGAGATAGAATATCGTCAGGCACATGGTACTGGGAATCGGTCAGGGATTGTTTCCTCATTTTAAGCGACGAAAATCGACGCATATCCTCCATGTTCGATCTTTTTTTTTCGGTACTACTATTACGGAAACTTATAAGGGCTGTTTGATTTCCTAATAACTCCTTCTTTTTAGCATTTTACCTACTTCCTCAGTTTATCTCATTCTGAATTTCATAGGAATCGTACGAAGGTACATAGATTACTTTCTGTTTGTCCTTAGCTCCTTTGATGCTCGATGACATCCGTTTTTCCTAAGGTTTCCATCCGTAGTGGAAAAAACATCATGATATTCAGTTAAAAGATTCAAAAATTTCTGCTGAATTTCTTCTTCTTGAATGTCCTTATTGATTTTGTTCTTTATAGATTGCAAAAGGGATTCATTCGCAACTGATTGAGCGTGATTTATCTCAGCTACGGTAAGAATGCGTGTTTATTTTATAAAACTTCCGCATCCAAAGATATGTTGATTTTTGTTGATTACTAAAGTGGTATCAAATGATTACGACTTCGATGTGACATTGTTGTTGTGAGCCGACTGTATAAATGGATTGTGTGATGGATATCTGTGTGTTTTCAGAGTGTCGAAGGATTAACATTTTCAGATCCTGGGCAGGTTTTCTTTCACACGCACTAATATGTTCGAAGTTTACGTTCGGCTCGCGAGTTTGCGTGCAAGCTGATATTACGGGCGGAGCAAGAATTCTGTTGGGGTCGCATGTATTATTTCTTGGTCATGAGACAAGTGATTGGTTCTTCGATATAAGTGACTACTCTGTCTGTCTCTTATTATCTAAAACCTGATTTTAGGGTATAGAAGACTTATAGAATTTTCCTTTGATAGACACGCCGTGTTTTGCAGGTGCTAAGGTAATATTTTTTGAGTGCCCATAGACTGGTATCCGATCATTACTGCGGGATACATATTAATGTTTTGTACAACGATAAGGTATCGGAAAACGTGCGCTTACGACCTTGTACTGAACATGAGTTACTCCTACCACATTAATCATTATTTCCTATGCCCCGAGAGTCTTATTCGGACTTCTCTATAGGGAAGTTTTGAAAAGAGTAAATGATGAGTCCTTAAATCCATGATATTACGTGGACTACCAGAATCAAAGAACAAAGTAAATGACTTATGTCCAAATTTACTGCATGTAGGTTGGTCGTAACTCGTCTTGACTAATAATTGCATGAATTTTGTTGCAAATCTACGGGAACCCTGCACAGATTTTTTTGGATTCGCCGTGTGTTTTCATAGGAAAATCGATTGCCTCATGATCTGATAATGATTAAACTGATTATTTGATACAAAAGATGTTGATATTGATGAACCCAACATCGTCCTCTCCCCCCTTGGAGCAAACTACGTGTATTTGCTTTGTTTAGCCACTCCTTGAAAATTCGCTGACCTTGCAAGTTTCTGGGCTAGAAACGGCCCAGGAACGAGGTCCTGAAGCACGGATTTGTTTGTTTTTGCTGTTGAGCGCATTTCCGTTTGCTTGTTTCTTTTTATAGTACTGAGGACCTTCCTTTTTGTTTACATAGGCAAACTGTTTGGCGTTTTATTTAGGATCTGCCGTTGATTCCGCGAGTAGCAACGATTATATGAATGTGGTGGTACTGTTATGAATTTAACAAAAACGCGTCCGACAGTCTGACGTTATGTGACCTGGCTATTGCAATTGGTAACAGCCATCCCTGCTGCTTGATATTTTGATTAACTTCGTCTACTTGTTGTGGCTTATCCTCATTTTTTGCAAAAGCTTGAGTAAGCAAGGATCAAGTCAGTACATTTAGACATGTGTGCTTTTATCGTTTATACCCACCTAGTTTCGTACTGTCAGGCGTTAGCTTTTTAACACATACCGCAGCCAAGCTACAGGCAACATGACGCCATACAGATTTAAATATATCAAAGTGTATGAAAACATTCACTGCAATATTGGATCTTGTAACCCACGTGGAGTTACGTAAGTTTTTCCTGAATGTTCATTTAACCGGTCGGCAATTACTGCCTCCCGTCCTACAAACACCTAGGCTGAGCCATAGAAGCTTGTTTTACGCGTAGAACTCGAAGAACCCATAACGATATTTACTCCAGGACCTTGAACAGGAAAAAATTATTGTCCTGAACCAAGTTAGTTTTACTCTGGATTTTTGGTTTTATAAAAGGTGTTCCTCTTGTATGTGTGTTTTTTCGAACTGATACGATTCCTAACTGTTTCACTAGCACTGTACAGATACGAACGTCCACTGCGCAAATGCATTATTCAATATGAAATTAAAATGTGTTGCAAATAATAGGAAAAACCCACAAAAAAGATCATATAAGGACAGATAATTTGATAAAGATATTATACGGAGAATACCTGCAAGAAAACGATTAGCAACAACGAGAAAAAAAATAGTCTGCGGGCGAGAACTCGTAGTTGAAGATTGATTCTGTAATGAATGAAGATTAAGCTGCGAACAACTCACCCCCAGAATACTGGACGATCGACTCCTGATGAACAACACTTCACTGAGAAAAAACCTGAATAGATAAAATTGCACTTAGCTCTGGTTTATATGGGGATTGATTGTTGACATCTGATGACGTCACAGGTTCTTCTCGTCCTCGCGTCGGAAGTCGTGATGTGTCACGGTCTCCTCCCTCGCGTTGCATGAAGAAGTCCAAGATTGATTATGTCACAGCCTCCTTCCTTGCGTTGCTTCCTCTTGGCCTACTCTTTGCGTCCTTGCTAGTGATCGCGCGTTGTTTTCTTTATGTGTTTTCTTCTTCTGTTGATGTTTCGATGCTGCTCTCGTCCGGTGTTGATTCTCGGAGATATGTGACAACAGTCACTCAATCGTCGATGTTGATGCTTGTATTCTTCTTGATGAAGGACATATCTTCGTCTTCATAAAATGTTGCGTTGATTGAAGATCCCGTTTCCTCTGTTTAGTATTGATTTATAGGTGGAAGTTGATGATTGCAGTTCTTCGGTCGGCTGATATGGATCTTGTTAATGTTACTCTTCGTCAATAGCTGCCACCAAATTTTAGTCGTTTCGCTTTTGCGAAAGACTGTTTGTTTTTTCTTACGACTGTCATTCGTAAGTATTTCTGGTTCCTTCTTTCTCCTATGTGATATCTTAGTAGAGTGGTTCTTCTTAAATTAAAGGAGATGATTCAAACGGATAAGTTGAAAATAGTACAACAACTTTATTCTGTAACTCCATAACAAGAGAGACAGTTCGGTCGTGAGACCATTACGTTTGATCGATAGGAACGAACTGAAATCTTAGAGCATCACGTCAGTAGCGAAACATTAGCTATCTCAGCGATTCACATAAAAACATACGTAGTCTGCCGGCTCGGAAGTTACAAGTTTCCGGCGTAGGTTAACAGGTCAACCGCTTCCCATGGAAGGTGTTTGTAAAAGGTTAACAATATACAACATGATGACATTTCTAAACAAACCTAAACCAGGATACTACAGACATTGCATAGCGTAATCTATATCTGCCTTGGTCACGTAGGACCCTCCTAATGCCAATGACCTCAGGTCATGGGTTTTTATTTACAGATTATGTAATTCTAAAATGTATTTATTACATATATACAATATATCATAGTGTTGATTTTTTTTTTCGAGAAGTTTCTCTAAGCATGTTATTGATATGTAGTACTAGTCTCTGCAAGTTGCAATACTGGTATCATTATATCTATTTTTGAAATCAAAGACAAGTAGGAAAATCATTGGAGAAAATTTGAGGTTCTTCGAATCGTATCAATCTGTATTCATATATGAGACTGATATTATTCATAAAGATTTAGACTCTTGATATGGTATTTACTATCAGAGGTTGTCTAAAATAGTAAGGGATTCCTTTATGGCAACAAGATGTTAGCTTTATCCAAAGACTCCAAGTGTCAAAGTAATTTCTTTATTTACAATATTCGTTACATAGAGAGGACCTTACATCTAGAGATAAATATTTAGCTTACCGTATAGCCAATGGTTCTTCTCCCTTATTTATGAAGACATCTCGAGTGTTCGTTGCCCGAAAAATCGTGTCGGTGGCGGTCCACTGTTGCATTGGGGGAATTTTTTTTCAAGATCCATTTTAGGGA
>NC_087216.1:56384832-56387332 GCF_015104395.2 Macrobrachium nipponense
TAAGTGACAGGCCAATTTTTCTTAGAAATTATTGTTAAATATATCCTACCTACTATTTAAAAAAAACCTTTATTTTTACGGAATATACAATTTTATGTAACTTTACAAAAAGAATAAAAAAATAAAACTTTCATCTAATGGCAATTTTATTTTATTAGAAAATGTTATATAATAAGATACTTTTTACTAATCTTCTGAGTAGCCGAGTATTCAATTCCGACAGAAAAGAACTCTTCTTCTCAAAATCGTAAATATATAAACCACCAGGGTCTTTATTGCAAATCGAGTGTCCTGCTAGGTAAACTGTTCTTAAAGCAAAGTATCTTGGCCTAATCTTCTAACGAAGACAAACGACCAAAGGCCAGCCATAAAACAATAACTTTAATAGCATAATTGACACAAAAAACATTACTTATCATTTTACGTCACTCACACATATTCAATTCAGCATTAATTACACAAGAATCAACCATTTGTTTTTTGAAAGGTGGTCATACTGCAGTCAAGAGATCTTATAATTACTAATCATACGTGGGTTGGTGTGATGATCAGCTCATCTAGGATTACGGCGGTTTTAGAAGGCCATTCCTTATCGCAGGAAAGGATATTATCAATAGATTCGGGGAAATAAAAAACTTCAAATTCAGAACTTCATAGCATATAAAGTTCCAAATTCTATTCTTGGGGATCCTGTCATTACTAATATTAAGATGATGTGATTTTTTTTTTCTTTCCCAAAAGGCATAAAAAGGAAAGAGAAGAGGGAAAATCTGATATATAAGCTTATGTTGAGGAAGAAAATTAGGAATTTCAATGGGAGGAAATATAAGCAAAGTCCCCTAAACGAGTGATGGCCCAATATCTTTTAAAGGAAACAGTGAAGGGTCCATATTTCTCCTAACGCAGATCATTGTAGAAGGGATAAATATTTTCTAGCAACACGCAGCATTATCTCCCTTTATAGCGAGGAGAGAGAGAGAGAGAGAAGAGAGAGAGAGAGAGAGAGAGAGAGAGAGAGAGGGGGGGGGAGGGGTTAAGATAACTTATGAAAGAATTGAGAAAGTATATTACATAAAAACTTGAGAGGGATAACTAGAGGATAGAAGAGGACGATAGGAGACCGAATATGTGCATATCTCTATCGGATATATAGGGGTAAAGACATGTAACTGTGTGTTCAAATAACACTGGTTGGAACAAGTAAGAACAAGTAAGTGTTTTTAAAAAATACATATATCAAGAATTATTCATTTGCAGTTCAACTGATTATATTTAAACATTTTGCGAAATCATGGACAGGGATACAACTGGTTTTTGAGTATATATTCATAAAGACTACTTTAAAGTATTCCTGTAAATGCATCGTGATAAATTGAAAAAATTATCGTAACGTGGTATGAACTTTATCTTTCCCATAAATGTTGCAAGAGTTGACATTTACAATCTTCCGGATTTAAGCTAATTAAAAAGCATAACGAAACAGTATCAGGTTGAACGATACATAAATGAAATAACCAGCTTAACGATAATATTATTTAAAATAATAAATAAATTATCGCCATGTTTATACCATCAAGGCTGTATTAAAAAAAAATGCATGAAATAAGTGAAATTTAGCCCCTTATTAGAAATTGGAGCTCGGTACTTTGGACGCATCAAAAAGAAACTCGCTAGAATCGATCACGCTTTAATTTTTTGTATTTATTAGTTTTTTGTTTATCGGATCCCAAGCTGGATTGAGAACCTTTTGTGACAACAAAAAAGTAAATTCAGAGAAAATAAGATGCTAAATTTGTCCGGATTATATTTCTCTGAACCGCAAACAATTTTGTGTGGGATGCTTTTTGTTATGAATAATTATCACATCGAACCGTGATCCAATTTATATAATCAATTAAAGGACAAATGTCTTAAAATAAATTCACTTTACCTCCCAAATGATATATTTTCATATATGTTAGCGAAGGGGAATTTTTTAGTTGATAATAATTCGTCCCCCCATGGGATCGAGCCACCGATCCAAGTGGACGGGACGAAATTATTATCAACTAAAAAATTCCCACTTCGGTACATATATGGAAAATATATCATTTGGGAGGTAAAGTGAATTTAGATATTAAAGGACATTTGTAGCTTGAATTGGATAATATAAATGGATCACGGTTCGATGTGATAATATCATAACAAAAGCTACGCTGCTGTCAAAACGCTCGAATTGGCGAACATGGTAGAGGGGCCATATCGATTCTAATTACGAAAAAGCCACCGAGATCGAGGGTTATTTGCAAGGTCAGAATCGATATGAATTATAGCGTCTCTGTGGCTGATTGGATAGCGTCACTGACTGTCTGATTTCGGCCCGTACACTTGGACGGTGGTTCGATCCCATGGGGGGACGAAATTATTATCAACTAAAGAATTCCCCTTCGGTACAATATGAAAATATATCATTTGGGAGGTAAAAGGAAAATTAGATATTAAAGGACATTTGAGCTTGAAT
>NC_087216.1:56392332-56397332 GCF_015104395.2 Macrobrachium nipponense
AGAAAGTGGAAAAAAGGTCTTGCAAAGAAAAAAATGCATGGAAAGTTATGGAACTAGAAAGTAAGATAAAAAAAGTGGATAACAAAATATTAGTTAACAATCAAAAGATTAAAGAAAAACGTTACTGGAAGAAAAAACCCTAGTAAATATAAGCCAAAACCCCAAACTATTGTACTCATATGCAAAAAAAGATGAATAAAAGTAGAATAGAATAGTCCTCTAAGAACTGAAGGGGAGATTAACTAATAAAAAAAGAAATAGGCAAACATATGGCAGAAAGATGTAAAAAAGAGAAATTGTACCATCCTAGGATTATTGAATGAAGATAATGATACAAAAATAAGGTTGAGGAAATAGTACGTGAATATTAAAGACAATGATATTTACTGAAGTCCGATATTGTGCAGGCTATTAATGAAAATATAAAATGGAGCAGGCAGCTGGGCTGATGGTGTCCTGCTATTTGTTAATTAAAGAAGTAGTTCATTCTATCGCAAAGCCCCTTGCATATATTAAGGCAAAGTGAAGTACAGCAACATTATGATGAGCACAAAGGAGCATATATTACCCTACTTTCGAAAGAGGATAAAGATTAGAGACAAGTAATCAAAAGGGACTGTGAGGTATAAACCATCACATTATTATGAAGTGTATGAAAGGGAAATGAGAAAAAATATTTGAAACATTACTGGAAAATAATATGTTAATTAGAGGAGAAAATGGTATGTACGAAAAAACACACAAACCCAACTATTAGTCCACGTGAGAACATATTAAAAAATATAAAAATTGAAAAAAAAAACAGATGTGTGTTTATCTTAGACTTTGCAAAAGCTTTTGACAAGGTAGGACCATGATCTATTAGAAAAGAAAATAGAAAACGTAAATAGTGGATAAAGAGGAAGATGGATAAATAATTTTTACAAAACAGAAAACCAAGAACTTATTGAAAATTATGAAACATCGGAGGAAGCGAAGGTAATATATGGTGTTGCAACAAGATACGGTGCTAGCTGCATTCGCTGTTTGTTATTATGAATGGCACACATAGAAAGTAATTGTTAAGGCTCGGTAGTGACTAGTTTCGCACGATGACACAAGAATAAGTAGAGGAATTACTTGTTGATGAAGATAATAACGCGCTACAAAGAGACCTTAACAAAGTAATGATGGGCAAAGGTAAATAGGATGGTAAGTTAACGCTGATAAATTCGAATCACTAAATTATGGAGATAGAGAGGATAGCTATAGCATATAGGGGACCCTAATAACACGAGACAATACAAATTTAAGGAAGCAGTTTAAGACCTTGGGCGGTAATGTTGACTTAGTAAACCTGTTATGCAATGATTAGAATAAATTTATTGGACAAAATGCAAAGCAAAAAGGGAGTGTGGTTACAACACTTCAAAACAGAAAAAGATGAAACACATGATATGCTTTATAAAACGTATGCTTCGTACTCCACTTGAATATTGCCAATAGATATGGTTACCCACACTATCAAAAAGGATATGCCACAAATAGAGAGTGTACAAAGGTCCCTTTACGCTAGAATAGAGGAAAGTTAAAGAATCTTGGCTACTGGGAAAGACTACCCAAATCCTTAAAAATTATATTAGCTGAAAGGACGAATAGACCGCTAAACCATGATAATTCACGGCCTGGAAACAGATAGAAGGAATTACCGAAAATTAAAGAAAGACCAAGCAGAGGTAGATTAATAGTGCCCAAAACTATACCAGGAAAAATAAGGCCCCCCTTGGAAAGCCCACAGGACATTAATCCACTACGCACAGCATCGACAATGCAGGCGTCATTAAACGCATTGCCAGGCCATCTGGAGGAATATATCAGGATGTGAGCGTAAATGTGTTTAAGAATAAGCTCGACAAAATATCTAAGCTGCATCCAAACCACCAAGATTGGAAGAGCAAAATATACCGGTTAGGGATACTTAGGCAACTCTCTGGTAGACATAGAGGGCCTCACACTGAGGACGTGGGGCAACCCGAACAAGATATAAGGTCTGTAAGGTAAAGTAAGATAAGGTCTCTGTCTAGTATATATAAACCCAAAAAAACAAAATTTTTTTTTTTCTATTTGTTTTTCTATTACTGATAATTTCAATATAAAAGACAGATTACATTAATCAAAATTTATATTTGAAATTAAAACTACTACCAAATAAAAAGTAATAATGTAAATTATCTCAAGGTAGAAATAATTCGAGAGCAAAAGGTATTTGTGGCTGATTGCTTGAATAAGTATAATGAGGCTAAGGAATAATCACAAAAATAAAAGTAATTTCAAAACTCCTAGCTTTGAGGGTATTAAGTGTCTCTGTACCTTGTATTGTCCCGTATTTCCTTATGAAGAAAATATGAGAACTTTATAAATGAATGGTAATCTTAGGAGAACCATTAAGAATCATCCAACACAAAATATTTTCAGGTCAAAAGATTATAATCAGCGACAATTTAGCCTCTAGATCTCTGATGTCAGCATTTGTGCCATAAAAGTTCACCCATTTGGTTCAGGAACAAAAGAAAACAGTGACAATTCGAAGCCTTTTTCCTTTGATGTGTCTGTAGTAGCGAGGCGGCCATGTCTGTAACAATAACAAAATTTGATTGATCTTTTCTTGCTTAGTGTAGCCTTGAAAAGGTATAAAAAATGGTAGATTTTATTTCTAATTTTGAATACTGTTATCGTTACATGGTCAGACTCAGTATGTATCGTTTAACCCTTTAATATTAGTGAAGATTATTATATTTATACTTATTTCCGAAAGAAATTCGATTCAAAAGTTTTATGGCATCTATGAAAAAGATAAGTTCATATACATTACGACCGCTTTCAGGTTTATCTCTTTCTCTTTCCGTTCTTTTCACCCTCTACTGAAAATATTTTCACTTTCAATGTGCCAATTTGCGAGGTGTTCCTCCTGTTAAAACCTTTCAAACCGTTTATATCATTTTTGCTTTCAGCGCGGAATGATTTTCACAGGCTCCGCGCCTGTCCTTTGCCTAAAGTTATATTTCATTCCCTTCCACACAGACAGACAGGACTGACACACACGCCCACACAACATATCCACTCACATTATATTTATATATATATTATATACTTTTGTAGGATTATATTATATATATATATAATATATATATATATATATATATGTATATATATATACGTCCCGGAGGGATAATAATAATTTTCAGATCATAATATTTTCTATTAAGAAAAATTGTAGAAAAATGCCATTATGATTCATATGACATCATTTACGCCTATGTAGTGCATATATATACATATATATATTATATTTATTATATATATAATATATATATATAATATATATATATATATATATATATATCTTATAATATATATATATATATACATACATATATATATATATATTATAAGTCATATAACATTCCGTGATTCATTATACATATATTCGAGTACAATGTTCTCCTTTAATATCTATTCGGCTCTACCTCGGAATTAATAATTTCATATATGCTTAACGAAGGGGAATTTTTTCTCGATAATAGATTTGCCTGGAGCCAGGCGCGACCTATGGATCCTGTCAAACCCAGGAACGTCAGTGAAGCTTACTCTCGCGGTGGGGTAGAGGTAACGCTTCACTGACGTTTCCGGGTTTGAAAAGGATCCATAGGTTTCGCGCCCTGGTCCAGGCAAATCTATTATCGAGAAAAAAATTCCCTTCGGTTAATTTAACAGCCTATATGAAAATATATTAAATTCCGAGGTAGAGCGAACTAGCTATTAAAGGACATTGTAGACTCTAATATATATATAATATATAATATATATATATATCTATATCGTCTGTCTGTCTGTGTGGGAATGGAATGGAATACATAATTTGACCAAAGTGCCTCCAAGCAAAGATCCTTAAATATAATACCTAGAGTAAATACCTTACACTGCTGAAGTGGCACTGCAGTACCACTCCACCATTACGGGGGTGGTCTATGTTTCTTCTCGGTTTTTATGTATATATATACTAAATATATAATATATATATATATATATATATATTATATACTATATATATATATATATATATATACATATATATATTTCATGTCTGTGTGCGTGCGTCGGCTTGTATATACGGCCAATGTCATCTGTAAATTAATAAAAATAAAAAAAAATTTTTTAAATAAATCACTTCATTCAGCATAGTAATAACATTATGCAGGTTAAAACGCGGTGCATACATTTTCTAAGAGTTTCCTATCTGCGAGTTAACCAAAGGCTGGCATAATAAATTTCATCCCGTAGCAAGAAATTATGAAGCGCGAGTGATGGATGACGCAAAATATCATTATTATTATGTACCCCCCAGAGCTCTAGTTCACTACCCACATCATTTTCGACACTCCCTCAAATGATTTTGCTTTTAACTAAATGGAAAAAGACTTTCATGATCATTATTTAAGCAAATTCCCATTTTTGTTAACACAAAAAAACTCTACATGAAAATACAATAAAGTACTTTTTAAAAGTTTAATGTAAGTTATGAAAATAAGCTTCAGAGATAATCGTGAAAATATGCAGATTAATGTTGCAATGCTAATAATGAAAATAAAAATTTCTTGTTAAACTTTTAAAAACGCAATTTTCTACTTTTATTAAAAATGTGTCATTTTGCTCAAAACCTAAATTTAATATGGTCTCATTGTCCGACAAATTCTACATGCATATATATTTAACATTGCACCAAAATGCAAGTAACGAATTACATACATACACATACACGCAAGCACACACACACATACACACACACACACACTCACCAGCATCGATGTATATATATCTATAGATATATATATATATATATATATATATATATATATATATATATATATATTATATTAATATCATGGAGCTACACAAACAGTAAAAACCAGAATAATAAAAGCGTGTATCACTTACAGATAATGAAAAGGATTTTCCGTTTC
>NC_087216.1:56402332-56404832 GCF_015104395.2 Macrobrachium nipponense
ATATATAATATCTATATATATATATATATATAGAAGATATATATATTTATGTTTATTTATAGTATTTATCGTATAATATATATATATCTTATATATATAGCATAGATAGATATACATATATATATATATATATATTATATATATACTATATATATATATATATAAGATATAAATATAATAATATATATTATATAATAGATATTAGATATATATTATATATATATATAATTTTTATAATATATATAGATCTATAGATACATATAATATATATATAATATATAATATATATATATATAATAGATATATATATATCATATATATATATATATATATATAGATATATAGATAATATATATATATATATATATATATATATATATATATATAGATATATATATATATATAATAATATTACATATATCTATATATATATATATATATATAATATAATATATATATTATATATATATATCTATATATACTATATATATATAATATATATATTATATATATCTTATATATATATATATATCTATATATATTATACATATATATATATATATATATATAATTATATATATATAATTATATATATATAATATATTATATTATACTATAATATACACAACATATATATATATATATATATATATATATATTATATATTTTATATATATATAATATATTCTCTATAATATATATATATAGATATATATATATATATATATATATAGCATATATTATATAATATATATTTATATATAGACCTAGTTTATATATATATTTTTTATTTTCTTATATATTATATATATAAATATATATATACTATATATATATATATCGTATTTTTATTATATAATATATTGTATTATATATAAATATATAGTATAATATCTTTTTTATCCTTAATATTATATATAATATATATAAATATATATATATATAATATATAATATTATTAATATATATAAATATATATATAATATATATATCTATACATATATCTATTATATATATATAATATATATATCATATATATAATATATATATATATAATATAATATATATATCCTATATATATCTATACTATATTATTATATATATATATTATATATATGTATATAATATATATATATATATAGATATATATATATTTATATATAGTATATATATATATATAATCTATAATATATCTTATATATATATACATTTACCACTAAATCATTGGTATTCATTTTTTATATTGGGCATTTAAAGACAAGGGAAGCTGGTCGAAAGTGAAAAGCAAAAACATGTTCCTGTTCTGATTCGAAAAAGGATATTAATCTCTTCGGCCAAATTAGCTAAATTTTTTTATATTAAATACACCTATGAAATATGCTGTATGTCCATCCTCACTACCGTATAATATTATCTAAATATATATATATATAATAGATATTATAATATATATATATATATATATATATCATACATATAATCTTTACTTATACTTATATGATATATAAAGTATACTCAAAAGAAACTATATGGAAAGTCAGCAATGTAAATGAACGATAAGGTATGAACCTCCACTTTGCAATAAAGCATTATCGAGAAACGAGGAAAATGGACTCATTCCCAACCCGACCATGTTTTATTTTAGAAACTGCCAAAAGTTATCTCAGATTTTTGAACCATGAGTTTATTAGGCGTTATTCAAGTTGAGTCGAGGATTCCCACCCATAAAACGTCAAAATAAACATAAGAAGAAAGACGTTCGAAAGGTGACCCAAACCTAATTGAAATTTATGGACCAGCCCGGAATTTCGAATATAGCTGAGTTCTGGTCGTTCAGGAACCAAAGAGCTTAATCTACTGTTGTGTATACAATTTCCTAATGTATACATATCAATATAAAGAGATCTTTAGACAACATATTCTTCAGGAATTGCAGTGTGTTTTTTTCTAGCGAACATCTGTTTCGTAAATTCAGTTACCACCCTACTCTACTGTTTCTGGTGTTACTCATTAAAATCGCAGTTAAAGGCATTCATCTGGATTTAAATAATATACAACAAATGAAAGGTAGACCTCTGACTTTTTTTAACTGTCAGAATAGAAATTGATAAAATAATATATCTAAACCTAGACTTTATTACTAACTTAAATTATTTTGTTGTACTCCAACAAGTGCTTTTAAAAGGGAAATAAAAAGTCAAAGCCTACTCATCGACAAAATTAACGGAGAAAAAAACATTTTCCAATACGTAAACAAGTTTTATCCTCATTAATGTATTCCTACAAGTTTTACGCCTACCAACTCCACGAAATAGATGAACTAGTTCAGGAAAAGTCTATGTACTTAAGGTGAATGATACACTGAATAGGCAGTAAATATAGCAAATAAATAGTCATATGATATTCTTTGCTGCGTTATACCAACATAGATCAATTCGTAGGGCTAATGAAGAAGGGAATGTGTTAATTTATGGAGAGCTACAAAAGGCACTTAAATCCC
>NC_087216.1:56407332-56419832 GCF_015104395.2 Macrobrachium nipponense
AAAAGAGGAGGAGTCAACAATTGTGCTCATAACATGGCAACAGGAAGGGACTGAAGCGGTACCAAGTATTATTTATCTTATTGGAATACTGAATTTCCATATTTACAATCCTTCCTGGCGTATAGGCAAAGACATTAAAAATATATTCTGGTATAGTTAAACTTTTTAAGATGAAATTGAATAAAAATACCTGAAATCAAGCAAACATCTATTGTCTCCAAAAATATTATCATAAAATTCAATTTAGTAATATGTTGTAACTAAAATGAACATTTTTTTCGTACTGTGATGAAAAGAAGTGAATATAGACCATTTTATTTACCACACGCAAGTTAATTTATGCATTTTCAACATCCAGTTCGTCATAAACATGCAAATAAAAGACGCTGCTTTTGCATACGCCGCCTGCGGGCTGAACCCTCGTCAACATGCAAATAATCGTATTACCGTGTATTTACACGTCATGTTCGATTTTTTTATATTATTTTTTTTTTCTTTTTAAGGAGAAACGAGGTTTCTGATCGCATGGTCGATGGATTTCCGGAAATTATTTCACAAAGTCGTTATGAAACCACTGTTATATTAGCTATTAAAAATCCTCAGATAACGTTAAGACAAATTTGATCATTACTGGTGGAGCTGCATTATTTGGTAAATCAATAAAGCTGTCATGGGAACAATAACAACTGTAATAGAGTATATGGTGTACTAAGTAAGTACACTGATTCCTTTACGTCTTATATTCAGTTAAATTTCAATATTATGTTAATTCGTTCAGAAAATCCGAAAATAATCATAAAGTCATTAAATAATATTTCGTTAATAATTTTGCCATGTAAGGTGACTGAATAATAATAAAAAAAAATATTCCAGGTAGATTCTTTGAGCTCTGGTGCTATTGTTAATACTCAAGTAATATAATCAATCATTCATTATATCGTTGTAAAAACTTTTCAATACTTATACATTGGTTTCAAATACCAACAAACAGATGTATTCACTTATTTTACTCAGAATAGAGATATATATATATATATATATATATATATATATATATATATATATATATATATATATATATATATATATATACATATATAGTATATATATATATATATATATATATATATATATATATATGTGTGTGTGTGTGTGTGTGTGTATGCGTGTGTATGCGTGTGTGTGTGTGTGCGTGTGTATGCGTGTGTGTGTGGGCGTGTGTATGCGTGTGTGTGTGTGTGTGTGTGTGAGTATAATCACCTTAGTACTTGATTCATTTATCACATCCACAGGTGAATAATAAGAGACGTGGTTGTAGTCTTGACCGGTTTCGACTTTATTTCCAAACCATTGACGAAGGACAGGTCACAAATATATATGTACTACAGAGACAGTACTGACGAACATATACACACAAACGTTTGGGAAAACATCTTGAAAGTTTGTGATAATACATCGTATCATATTAAGCTTTACTCCAATTGTTGTAGTCGTCTAACTCATTCCTTTAATTGTTTTCACAGCATGATTAGTGGCCAAATGACCATAGCTTGATTGGTTTTGTATGCTGAATGAAGGAAAATTACGAGATAACTTTACCAATATGTTATTGCATTTTTTGTTTCCAATAACAAATTTGTCTTTCATTGAGTCTCCTCTTAAATGGTAAGAATGAGCGCTTTATTGTCTGTGAAAACGGCATTTAAGCTGATAAAGTAATGAGGTTTCAACTTCATTTTCTTTACGAAAAAGAAAAGAAAAAAGTATAATCTCAGGCAGGGTTATCTCTGCTACGATTATCCGTCCATTCCCTCTTACAGATAACCAATATGGGCCTTCTTACCCCTGCCCATTTATACTTTCCTCGGATCTTAGATCAAGGATATGTTCTCTCGTCGAAATGTTATTTTTCTCTCTGCGTAAAATCTCATACAGAGAGAGAGAGAGAGAGAGAGAGAGAGAGAGAGAGAGAGAGAGAGAATATGAAGTTATAACCATATCTGTGGACTAAGACAGAGACAAAGACAAGGATTCTATATACTTAAGTGACAGGCAAATTTTTTCTTAGAAATTATTGTTAAATATATCCTACCTACTATTTAAAAACACCTTTATTTTTTACCGAATATACAATTTTATGTAACTTTGCAAAAAGAATAAAAAGATAACTCATCTTTTGGCAATTTCATTGTATTAGAAGAATTTTATATAATAAGTATTTTTCTACTAATCTTCTGAGTAGCCCGAGTATTCAATTCCGACAGAAAAGAACTCTTCTTCTCAAAATCTAATATATAAACACCAGGGTCTTTATTGTCAATCGAGTGTCCTGCTTAGGTAAACTGTTCTTAAGCATACACGTATCTTGGCCTAATTCTTCTAACGAAGACACAAACGACCAAAGGCAGCCATAAACAATAACTTTAATAGCATATTGATACAAAAAACATTACGGGGGCAGCTGTACCTCAAGCAATTATCTAATTACTTATAATTTTACGCACTCACACATATTCAATTCAGTATTAATTTACACAATGAATCAACATTTGTTTTTTTAAAGGTGGTCATACTTGCGGTCAGAGTATTTTATACATTAATAATCATACGTGGGTTGGTGTGATGAATCAGCTCATCCTAAGGATTACGGCGGTTTTAGAAGCCATTCCTTTATCGCAGTAAGGGATATTATCAATAGATTCGGGGAAAATAAAAAACTTCAAATTCAAGAACTTCATAGTATATAAAGTTCCAAATTCTATTCTTTGGGAATCCTGTCATACTAATAATTAAGATGATGTTGATTTTGAAGAAAAAGATAAAAAGGAAAGAGAAGAGGGAAAAATCTGATGTATAAGGATTATTGGTTGAGGAAGAAAATCTCCAGAATTTAATGGGAGGAAATATAAGCAAAGTCCCCTAAACGAGTGATGGCCAATATCCTTTTAAAGGAAACCATTGAAGGGTCCATATTTCTCCTAACGCAGATCATTGGTAGAAGGGATAAATATTTTCCTAGCAACACGCAGTCATTATCTCCCTTTATAGCGAGAGAGAGAGAGAGAGAGAGAGAGAGAGAGAGAGAGAGGGGGGGTTAAGATAACTTATGAAAGAATGAGAAAGTCATATTACATAAAACTTGAGAGGGATACCTAGAGAGATAGAAAGAGACGATAGGAGACAGAATATGTGCATAACTATATCCGATATATAGGGGTAAAGACATGTAACTGTGTGTTTAAATAACACTTGCTGGAACAAGTAAGTGTTTTTAAAAAAATACATATATCAAGAATTATTCATTTGCAGTTCAACTGATTATATTTAAACATTTTTGCGACATCCATGACAGGGATATCCAATTGTTTTTTGAGATATATCTTTCATACAGACTACTTTAAATGTATTCCTGTAAAATGCGTCGTGATAAATTGAAAATTATCCGTAAGTGATATGCAACTTATCTTTCTCATAAATGTTGCAAGAAGTTGAAATTTACAATCTTCCGGATTTAAGTTTAATTAAAAAGCATAACGAACATTATCAGGTTGAACGATACATAATGGCAAATAACCAGCTTAACGATAATAATATTTAAAATTAGAAATATATTATCGTCATGTTTGTACCTTCAAAACTGTATTAAGAAAAAAAAGCATAAAATAAGTAGAATTTAGCTCGTTATCAGAAATTGGAGCACGGTACTTTGGACGCAATAAAAAGAAAATAGCGAAAATCGATCACGTTTTTCTTTCATCGGATCCCAAACTGGGATTGAGAACCGTTGTGATAACAATTAGCAGACTTCAGAGATCGAAGATGTTAAATTTGTCCGGATTATATTTCTTTGAATCGCATATAATTTTGTATGTATATACTATATATGTATATATATCATATATATATATATATATATATATATATATATATATATATATATATATATATAGATATATATATATATATATATAGGTACGGGGATACGGAAGGACATGGCACATTACATGATTCTTTATTGCTACGACGTTTCGAGACAAAGTCCCATCTTCAGGCTAAAGGCAAGAAATAAATATTACATCATTACCAAACATTTAGAAGTTAACGTAAAATTATTATAAATTAAAGTATTTCTAAGTAAAATTACGAATTAAAATGTTATGTATTGATGTAATACTCATTCTTTGAGGTTTTTTAATTCGTAATTTTACTTGGAAATACTTTAATTTATAATAATTTTACGTTAACTTCTAATTGTTTGGTAATGATGTAATATTTATTTCTTGCCTTTAGCCTGAAGATGGGACTTGTCTCGAAACGTCGTAGCAATAAAGAATCATGTAATGTGCCATGTCCTTCCGTATCCCTGTACCTTTTCATCGAGGATTAGCCCACCAGTGATGAAGAATATATATATATATATATATATATATATATATATATATATATATATATATATATATATATATATATATATATACTGTTGTATGTATGTTTCTGCGAAGGCAGAAATGTATACGATCATGCACATTTCAATTTGTTATGTGAACTGTAGCTATGTGAACAGTACTCAAATAATTTCCCAGGTCTTATTCCGTTATCAATCTTAACCGAATTCACCTTTTTCTTGGTAAACGAGCTGCCTTTAAGTTATGACCGTTGAGGGAAACTTTCCATGTGAAGGATATGCCTTTATTTATGTTAACAAATGGCGCTCTCTTGAGGCACTAAATTCGAGAAATATCGCCCTCGCGATTGAGATATATAGCTTAATTCGCTAACAATACCAGCGACCTATATAGTACATAACACACAATTGTGTTTGAGTAAGGTTTTGAAATGATAAATGAAAAGGTTGATACCTAGGCTAGTTGCTTAGATTTCATTACACACCCAAATATGTTGAAGTAATTTTATGAAATGGAAAATGCAGAGCGTGAGATGTACGTTAATTGTATAAATTTGGTCAAGCGGATGAGAGGTTCATTTCTACACATTTGTTTCGCATATATGAATTTAATTGAAAATTATGCACAAAATCGCAAACACACACACACACACACACACACACACACACACGCACATGCACACACACACACACACACACACACACACACACACACACACATATATATATATATATATATATATATATATATATATATATATATATATATATATATATATATATATAATATATATATATAGTATATATATAGTAGTATATAGATATCAATTTTCCATTAGTTCAATGAAGTTTATTTATGTCAGGCAAATGATTAAACACTGAATATTAAAAAGACCATAAGTCCCTAAAAATACACATAGATACGCGGTAGTTAATAAGCGAAGCTGGAAGACCTCAAATTCTCATTTAGTGAATCATTTCGAATACAGGCCATTACAAATATGACCAAGTTATTACCAAAACGCTGATAATATATCATAAAGTAACGTTAAGATAGTCTCCACTTTGAGGGTGCCGATCGTAAAAATATTTGCCAAAACAAAAATACACTAATCAAGACAGGCTAATGAATTTATCAGGCATTATTAGCACTATAATAACGCATATTCTCTGTGAGTTTTATCATCCTACAGGGAAAATAAATGATTTTAAGAAAAAAAAATGTGAAATTCAGGGCCCCTTGTACTGAAGGTTATTGGTGATCGGTGAGAAACTACAGTCTTGAATAGAAATTCTGTCTGTAGGCATGTTGGTATATCCACTAGAACATGCACATAAATCATTATCAAAATAGAACAGTATAAATAAGCGCGTTATAACAGAAAAAGAGAGAGCAACAACTGAAGCGAAACGCAGCCGATAAATATGGCAATCGCAAATATTATAGTATATCTCTCTAAATTGGTCGATGTCGTTTTCTATGTTTCTACGAGTAGTTTCATCTCAGAAAACCATTTTGAGGGGTATCTAAACAATTTTTTTTAAGTTTCTTGTCCTCGGAAAAAATAGCTTTTCGCTTTTTCTCTGGTTTGTTTTTTTCGGGAAGGGGGGGGGGGGGCGTATTTCTCTGATTGTCCTAAATAATATAATTTTTAGATGTTTTAGGCTATCAAGTGACATAATAACTACAAACTCTCCGAAGGTTTTGTCCCTAAATCGAGGTTTGAATTTTTTCTGAATATTTCTTCCTAGCTATAGTCTGATTTTTCGGCGGGGCTTTCGCTGAACTTACCTGAAGTTGTTGCTCTTTTTTTTGTTATAACGTGCTTATTTACTGTTCTATTTTGATAATACTTTATGTGCATGTTCTAGGTGGATATACCAACATGCCTACAGACCGAATTTCTATTCAAGACTGTAGTTTCTCACCGATCACCAAATAACCTTCAGTACAAGGGGCCTGAATTTCACATTTTTTTTCATAAAATCATTTATTTTCCTTGTAGGATGATAAAAATCACAGAGAATATGCGTTATTATTGTGCTAATAAGGCCTGAAAATTTCATTAGCCTGTCTTGATTAGTGTATTTTTTGGCAAATATTTTTATGATCTTTTACGATCGGCACCCCTCCGAAGTGGAGACCTACCTTACTTTTCCTACAAATTCATGTTTTTTTTTTTTTATGTCCAGTACTTCTGCATTTAGATATGGCTATTGGCTATTCCATGAAGTGAGACTTCGTCACCCTAGTTTTAAGTTTTATTTTATTTTCATTTTTCTTTTTTTTGTACTGTAAATATTATTTAAGAAAAATATATTGTTAATGATATATACTTTTCTTACGTTCAGTTCCGCTTTCTTATATGTAAAACATTTTGTTGTATAGTAAGATTGCTTTAATGATCTAGCATAAACTGCTCTAAATTTTTAATGAAAGAATGGACATACTCCAGAAACTGTTTTATAAACTTAATTCACTGCTACTTACCTTTTCAAATGCAAAATATTTTTTTTTTAATTTTACTAAGCTAATGTTGTTGAGCTGGTCATGTTGCTGGTTGCAAAATTTCTTCGCCAGTGGCGTAGTTTTAGTGATTTAACCAAAATCAACTGTTCGGTCATGTCATGATATATATATCAATATGTACACCATTTATTGATTTATTACTTGATTCCTTGCAGTCTATTTGTGCACTAGGTTCCCACCCACGACCCCCCACCCCCACTCTCTCTCTCTCTCTCTCTCTCTCTCTCTCTCTCTCTCTCTCTCTCTTATAACGTTTTGCTTCTTGATGAAAATGCAACCTTTCTGTGATTGAGATGTTACTTAGATTTGTTGGCATTTTAGTTACCTCTTTTCGGTGTTCCATCTGTACGTCTGTATTCGTAAATTTTGTAGTTTTTATTCATATTAGTTAAAGTGTTCAATATTAGTTAGTTCTTATCTCGCCGTAAAAGAACAATCTATTCGATATCTGAAAAATTACCAGGCTGAAATTCGCTTGCTGTCGTGTAAAGAATACGTGTGAAACATTTCTGATGCTCTCTCTCTCTCTCTCTCTCTCTCTCTCTCTCTCTCTCCTCTCTCTCAGTAATAGAAAAAATGGATGATATATGTAGAAATCACAAGGACTGGACTATTCTCCTATCCGGAGACTTTAACTTTCCTTTCGTAGATTGGAAAGAACGAAGAGGAGATTGTGGTTGTATTTATACATATAAAAAAGAGATAATAGTAGTGCAGAAGATAAGAGGAAATTCGAAAACCTATTATATACTAATAGAATACCACTTTCAACAAATTAATCACCTGTCAACAAAAAAGGAAAATACCTCTTAGACCTAGTATTTGTGAACTAGGTGAATTATGTTAAAAAAATAATAGTTTATAATGCGAATATTTCAGACCATAATGTTATAAAATTAACAGTCCATTCCAAAGCAAGTGAAAACAGTGATAAGTTAGAGATGAAGAAGTGGGGAAGGATATGAAAAATACAATTTCTACAATAAAAATAAAATGGTCAGGAAATAAATGAAGAATTAAAGAGAGATTGGGATAACATTTTCGTAAGTGATGATATACAGGTAAATACGGATATATTATAAAAATATTAGAGAAAATAGTGGATAAATATATACCGAAGAAAAAAGTAAACATCAGTCATGCATACCAAGAGACAGAAGGATCTTGTTCCAGAAAATCAGAAAGTGGAAAAAAGGTCTTGACAAGAAAAGAATGCACGGAAGTTTATGGAACTAGAAAGTAAGAAATAAAAAATGCAGAACAAAAGATTATACATCAAAACCAAAATGAAAAAACGGGACTTGGAAGAAAAAACCCTAGTAAATATCAAGCAAAACCCAAAATATGGTACTCATATGCGAAAAAGATGAAAAAAAAAGAAATAGAAATAGGCCCTCTAAGAATTGAGGGAGATTAATGAATAAAAAAAAGGAAATATGCACCATATTGGCAGATAGATATAAGAGAGATTACCCCATGAATTGATATGAGATAATGATACAGAAATAAGGGATGAAAATAGTGAATATTTATCAGACATAGATGTTAATGAAGCCGATATTGTGCAGACTATCAATGAAATTAAAAATGGAGCAGCAGCTGGGCCTGATGGTGTCCCGCTATTTTGTTAAAGAAAGTAGTTCATTCTATCGCAAAGCCCCTTGCAATATTATTACGGGAAAATGTAGATACAGCCAAGATTTATGATGATCACAAATTAGCATATATTACCCCTACTTTCAAAAGTGGATCAAGACCAGAGACAAAGTAATTATACGCCCGTGAGTCTACCATCACATATTATGAAAGTGTATGAAAGGGTAATGAAGAAAAATATTATGAAACATTTAATAAAAAATAATTTGTTTAATACCCGGAAAAGGCACACAAACCCAACTGTTAGTCCATCGTGAGAACATAAAATATGAAAAAATGAAAAGAAACAGATGTTGTTTATCTAGACATTGCAAAAGCTTTTGACAATGTAGACCATAATATATTAGCGAAGAAAATTAGAAAACATAATATAGTGGACAAAGTAGGCAGAATGGATAAATGAATTTTTACACAACAGAAAACAGATACTTATTGCAAACGATGAGAAATCAGATGAAGCTAAGGTAATATCCGTTTTGCCACAAGGTATGGTGCTAGCTGCATTGCTGTTTGTTACAATGATGGTAGACATAGACAGTAATGTTAAGGAACTCGGTAGTGAGTAGTTTCACCGATAACTCAAGAATAAGTAGAGAAATTACTTGTGATGAAGATAAGAATGCGCTACAAAGAGACCTTAACAAACTATATGAATGGGCAGAGGTAAATAGGATGGTATTTAACTCTGATAAATTCGAATCAATAAATTATGGAGATAGAGAAGGATAGCTATATGCATATAAGGGACCTAATAACGAGACAATCACAAATAAAGAAGCAGTTAAAGACCTTGTGTGATGTTGAATAGGAACATGTTATGCAATGATCAAATAACAATTCTATTTGAAAAATGCAAAGCAAAAATGGGAATGTTGTTACGGCACTTCAAAACAAAAAAAGCTGAACACATGATTATGCTTTATAAACGTATGCTCGTATTCCATTTGAATATTGTAATATGATATGGTACCCTCACTATCAAAAGGATATTGCACAAATAGAGAGTGTACAAAGGTCCTTTTACTGCTAGAAAGAAAGAAGTTAAGGATCTTGACTACTGGGAAAGACTACAATCCTTAAAATTATATAATCTAGAAAGGAGAAGAGAACGATACATGATAATTCAGGCATGGAAACAGATAGAAGGAATTGCCGAAAACATCATGGAGCTAGAAATATAAAAAAGAGCAAGCAGAGGTAGAATAATATTGCCCAAAACTATACCAGGAAAAATAAGGAAAGCCCACAGGACATTAATCCACTACGCACCAGCATCGACAATGCAGCGTCATTCAACGCATTGCCAGCTCATCTGAGGAATATATCAGGAGTGAGCGTAAATGTGTTTAAGAATAAGCTCGACAAATATCTAAGCTGCATCCAAACCATCCAAGATTGGAAGATGCAAAATATACCGGAGGATACATTAGCAACTCTCTGGTAGACATTAGAGGTGCCTCACACTGAGGGACCTGAGGCAAAAAAAAAAAAACAACGAACAAGATGTAAGGCCTGTAAGGTAAAGTAGGTAAGGTCTCTGCTAGCTATATATGTATCTAACATCTCTTTATTAAAGACCGTTCAATATTAAAAGACAGATTACATTAATCTAAAATTTTATATTTTGAAATTAAACTACTACCAAATAAAAGTAACAATGTAAATTATTCTCAAGGTATAAATAATTCGATAGCAAGGGGTATTTGTGGCTCATTGCTTTGAATAAGTATAATAAGGCTAAGACTAATCACAAAATAAAAGTAATTTCAATAACTCCTAGCTTTGAGGTATAAGTGTCTCTGTACCTCAAATTGTCTTGTATCCTTATGAAGAAAATATAAGAACTTTATAAATGAATGGTAATCTTCGAGAAACATTAAGAAGCATCCAACACAAAATATTTTCAGGTCCAAAGATTATAATCAGCGACAATTTAGCCTCCTAGATCTCTGATGTCAGCTATTTGATTCACCCAGTTTGGGTTCAGACAAAAGAAAAACGTGACCAATCGACGCTATTTTCCTTTTGATGTGTCTATAGTAGCGAGCGGCAATTTCTGATAACTAACAAAATTCTATTGATCTTTTCTTTCCTTAGTGCAGCCTTGAAGGTATAAACATGGTAAGATTTTATTTCTAATTTTGAATACTGTTATCGTTACACTGGTCAGATTTGCCAGTATGTATCGTTTAACCTGATAATATTAGTAAAGATTATTATATGTTTATACTTATTTCCGAAAGAAATTCGATTCAAAAGTTTTATGACATTTATGAAAAAGATAAGTTTCATATATATTACGGACCACTTTCACTTTATCTCTTTCTTCTTTCTTTCTTTTCACCCTCTACTGAAATATTTCATTCATGGTGCAATTTGCGAGGTTTTCCTCCTGTTAAACCTTTCAAACCTTTCTACTCTCATTTTTCCTTTCAGCGCGGAATGATCTCACAGGTCTCAGTGCTTGGCCTTTGGCCTAAGTTATATATTCCATTCCATTCCACACAGACAGACAGACAGACTGACACACACGCACACACAAATATAATATAATATATATATATATATATATATATATATATATATATATATATATATATATATATATATATATATATATATATGTCTATGTCTGTGAATGAGAATGAACACATGAATTTAGACCAAAGCGCAAGCGCTGAGACCTATGAGATATCAGCGTTGAAAGGAAAACTGAAATTAGAAGGTTTAAAGTGTAGCAGGAGGAAAATCTCACAATTGCACTTTGAACAAAAATTTCAGAAGAGGTGAAAGGTAAAGAAGGGAAAGAAAGAGAACATGGAAGGAGGTTAGGTACATAAAAGGAATGAAAGGGGATGTAGCTAGGGAAGAAGGGACGTTGCAAAGATCCTTAAATAATACTACACTGCATAAAGTGCACTGACGGTACCACTCCACCTTACGGGGTGTCTATGTTTCTTTCTCGTTTTTTTTTTTTTTTTTGTTTTTTGTTAGTACTTATGGACGTTTGTGTGTGTAGTGTGATTTTAAACAACAAATATGTTTTTATGTCTGAAAATCTTTTTGGATAAAGGTTTGTCTCGTGATAAATTTCTTGAATTGGGGTCAGAGTTGAGACCAGTTGAACATATCCATATATGCAATATTCTGCAAATATTTTTATTAATTATGTATTCTAGATGAAAATGTATGCAGTTCTAGATTTGTTGATATGTTTTCTAATATTTATTGGATAAAAAACCTAAACCAGAGAAAAAAATGGCTTTAAATAAAACTCTTGGTTTATGCTCTTGATATTTGACCAGTCTCCTGATTCATGTATAGGCGTCGCTTCTCATGAGCAGTCGTTTTTTTTTCTTATTTTATCTTAAATGGAAAAATTATGTTTTAAATCTATCGAAAAGTAAAAGAAAATATACCCTTAAAACAATGGGATAGTTTTTAGATTGTGTTCCAAATTAAACAACATCTGATGCCTCTCAGAGTTTAAGAGTTCAAAGTAATTCACATTGGCTGACTCTATATGATGGTATTTAGGTAAATTTTCAAATTTCAATTAACTTTTAATTTGTTTATAATTCATATGAGGGAATCTGTTTGTGGTGTATTATGTTGTTGTTCTCAGTTTTTCTGCACATCTTAAATATATTTTAACGTAATAAAGTCCCTTTTCCATAAACCATGGAAAGAACCTACAGTAAAAAGAAAAAATATAAATTGAGACTTAGATCCTCATATCAAAATGCCTTGATGCATATATATATATATATATATATATATATATATATATAATATATATATATATATATATATATATATATTATATATATATTACATGTCGTGTGCGTGCGTCGCGCATCTATATACGGCCAATGTCTTTAAGTTAATACATTTTTTAATAAATCTCTT
>NC_087216.1:56422332-56442332 GCF_015104395.2 Macrobrachium nipponense
ACCAACACGCTGATGATATGTCATAAAGTAACGTTTAATTGTATTTATCATTAACAATATATTTTCTTAAATAATATTTCCAGTACCAAAAATAAAAAAAAAGAAAATAAAATAAAACCTAAAACTAAGGTGACGAAGTGGTCACTTCATGGAACAAAAAAACCAATAGCCATATCTAAATGCAGGAAGTACTGGGACATAAAAAAAAAAACATGAATTTGTTGGTTGGAAAAGTAATGAAAATTAACGTTTAGTTCCGCTTTCTTATATGTAAAAACATTTTGTTGTATAGTAAGATTGCTATAATGATATAGCATAAACTGCTCTAAATTTTTAATGAAAGAATGGACATACTCCAGAAAATGGTTTATAAACTTAATTCACTGCTACGTACCTTTTCAAATGCAAAAGGTTTTTTTTTATTTTACTAAGTTAAAATTGTTGAGCTTTTCATGTTGCTAGTTGCAAAATTTCTTCGCCAGTGGCATACTTTTAATGATTTAACCAAAATCAACTGTTCGGTCATGTCATGATATGTATATTAATATGTACACCATTTATTCATTTATTATTTGAAATCCTTGCAGTTCCCACCCCCTCCCTCTCTCTCTCTCTCTCTCTCTCTCTCTCTCTCTCTCTCTCTCTCTCTCTTTTGTATAATATTTTGCGTATTGATGAAAATGCAAGCTTTCTCTGATGAAGTTGTGACTTAGATTTATTGGCATTTTAGTTACCTATATTCTGTGTACCATTTGTACGTCTAACTATGTATTTACCGATAATTCAATATTAAAAGACAGAATACATTAATCTAAAATGTTATATTTTGAAATTAAACTATTACTAAATAAAAGTAACTATGTAAATTATTCTCAAGGTATAAATAATTCGATAGCAAGGGGTATTTGTGGCTCATTGCTTGTGAGTATGCAAAATATGTAGTCTTTGAATAAGTATAATAAGACTAATCACAAAATAAAAGTAATTTCAATAACTCCTAGCTTTGAGGTATAAGTATCCCTGTACCTCAAATTGTCTGTATATGCTTATGAAGAAAATATAAGAAATTTATAAATGAATGGTAATCTTCGGAGAAACATTAAGAAGCATCCAACTCAAAATATTTTCAGGTCCGAAGATATATAATCAGCGACAATTTAGCCTCCTAGATCTCTGATAAGACATCTCTTGACCGTGCAATTTGAAACAATTACTGGAACTATCAATCCAATTAATTCGCGGTGGTTGTTTTCACTTAAATGAATAAATAATGCATTAGATTTTTGGACTGTCCGAGATAGCATGAGGGACAATCCATACATGGAATTTTATATATTATGTTGTTGCTTCTCTGGGGCCATTTTTTATTAACATTCTTTTTAGTGTGTTATTATAGGAAAAAACAAGGTTGACATTAAAAAGCTTTTAACAATGGTTTAATGGTTTCAAATCCGTTAAAAATAAGGCAAACTGAGAATGTTCATAGAATTTTCTTTCCGTGTGTTATTTTCAGTATAAAACTTTTTGTGGGGCTTTATTATAACAAATGTCTAATATGTGAAGGATAGCATAAATCTTTCCCTATTTTTCTTATGAGTATTCAATTTCTTGATCCAAATATTGTGGACTGACAATTCGTAATGCTCGTAAAAAACATAGAGGAAAAAATTGATATTTTTTATATTAAGGTGGTGGCCTGAGAAGAAATGAACATAAGTTAAGTTGTTAGTCGGTTTCCTATAAATATTGAATTTACATTGAAATGGTTCTCTATGTATCAAAACGTCTAAGAAAGGGAGGCAATTGTCTTTTTCTAAGTCTAGAGTAAACTTAATCGATGGTACCTGGTTATTTATTTAGAGAGTAAATCATTTACATCAATTCCGACAGGAAGAACAGCTAAACAATCATCAACGTAACGATACCACTTTACAGGAATATGAATGATATTAGGTAAGAAGCGTTTTTTCAAAGAATTCCATATACAGGTTTGAGAGCAATGGTGATAAAGGATTTCACATTGCCATGCCAAAAATTTGTTGATAAAATTCACCATTGAATATAAAAACTTACAATCACAAATGCATAAACTCGTGAGTGAAATATTGTGACTTATAGGTAGAGGTAATTCATGCTGAGTTAGTTCATTGCTAAGATATTCTAAAATAGAGTCTATAGGACTTTAGTAAAAAGAGAACATACGTCAAAACTAACGATTCTATCAGTAGGCAAGAGCAATTTTGTATAATTTATCAACTAAATCTAGAGAATTAGATATATGAGAATCGGAGATGGTTCCAAGTAACGGGGACAAGATCTTAGTGATATATTTCGAGAGTTTATTTAATGAAATTGAACCAACAGTACTGATAATAGGCCTCATAGGGTTATTTTCTTTGTGCGTTTTGACTAATCCATATAAGTAAGGTAGCGAAGGAGATTTGACTCCCGAAAGATCTTGCAGACTCCTTCGTTTTATTTTTCCTTTTCGTGGCTTTATTTATTTACTACATATATATATAGATATATATATATATATATATATATATATATATATATATATATATTATACATATATATGGAGCTACATATATATAGATATGTACATATATATATATATATATATATATATATATATATATATATATAATATATATATATATAAAACATATATATATATTTGTAAAATTATATAAAAAGGTACATTGATTAAAAGTAAAAGCTATTCTAAGTCGTAGTTAGGGTATATTGAAAAATCAGTAGGGGCACTTATCAATATAAAAGCCTTCTTTTTCTCTGTCTGGCTTGGTCCACAGATGATAATGCTTGTAAGTTCATATACTGTCTCTCTCTCTCTCTCTCTCTCTCTCTCTCTCTCTCTCTCTCTCTCTCTCTCTCTCTCTCTCAACAAATTTTACACAGGGAAAAAAATAATAAAACTTCGACAAAAGAACGTATCCTTAATAAATGATGCGAGGAAAGTGTAAATGGCCAGGGATAAGAAGGCCCGATATTGGTTTTCTGTAAGAGGGAATCGGCAGACATTTGCAGCAGAGATAATCCTGTCTGGGGTTCTACTTTTTAACGTCCAGAAGCTTTATTTTTTTTTTTATTAACTCGAACCTCAGTACTTTGTCAACTTAAATGACATTTTTTCACAGGCGTTAGAGTACTTACTCCTTTTAGCTAAGAGGCGACTTTATGAAGGACGAATTGATCAATAAAAACAAAATACAATAACAAATTGATAAACGTACCTTGTAAATTTGTTTCATTATGCATTTAAAAAAAAATATTATTTTGCCACAAGTGATGCAGTGAAAATAAATCAGAGGAATTTGTTTTAAATGCGAATACAATATTTGCGGTAAAAGTTAATACGATAATATATCTCATCACATACTTCCAAGACCTTTTCCATTTTATGAAAGCTTTTTCTATACTTGCGTATTTTTCTATTTATGTATTACAGTTTATTAAAGAAAACCTGACTGATAAGGATAGGACACTTCATAATATGCAAAGAATTTATAATTATTATATATATATATATATATATAGATATATATATATATATATATATATATATATCATTCGAGCTAAAACCGTCCAACTGGACGGTGGTTCGATCCCTATGGGTGACGAAATTATTATCACTAAAAAATTCCCCCTCGGTACATATAAAAATGAAAATATCAATTCGAGGTAGAGCGAATTAGATATTAAAGGACATTTGTAGCTCGAATGATTTATATGAATCACGGTGATGTGATAAAGTATTCATATATATATAAGATATATAATATATATATATTAATTAATATATATATATATATTATAGAATAATTATATATTATATACAATACCTACAATACATACCATCCATCCATTATATATATATATATATATTATATATCATTATATATTATTAATCATATATATAAATTTAATTAATTATATATAGTTATATTTTATATATATATATATATATATATTATATATATATAGATATTATATATATATCGTATATATACTATATATACAATATATTATATATTATAATCTTATACTATATTATATATATGTGTGTGTGTGTGTGTGTGTGTGTGTGTGTGTGTGTGTGTGCGTGTGTGTGTGTGTGTGTGTGCGTGTGTGTATAAATATACTGAGAAAAAAAATAAGTGAATCCATCTGTCTCTCATATTTGAGCAGAATGTCTGAGCAGTAACAATATTTTACAAGAATGTAATGAATGATCATTTAATTGAATATATAACTGAAAGATGAGTGTTATCACCAGAGCTGAAAGGATCAACCTGGAATATTCGAGGAAAAGTCATTACTTTTTTATGATTTAATTACCCTAATTAATGCATTATTTTAATGCTCCTTAATTAATTTATCATAATTACTAGAGTTTCTGAACAATTTAACGCAAGTTTAGGAGTGAAACTGTATACAGAACGAAGATTAATCGGTGTATCTGCTTAGAATAAGCATTATATTCTATTACAGTTGTAATTGTTCCCATGAAAATCTCATTAATTTAGCAAATAATGCAGTTTCATCAGTGATGATCAAAGTCGTCTTAACGTCATCTGAGGATTATTCAATGGTTAATATACCAATCAGCGCTATCACAAAGAAAGGAGTAAACATCCTGAACAAGATGAAGAAAATGATGAAAAAATTGGAACAATCAATGGACTTCATAACGACTATGTGAAATAATCTTTGAAAATGCCTCGATCATGAAGTCATACATGGTATCTGCCTCTACCTCCAACCCCACCACCAAACATTCCCCCATACCCCCCACCCCCCCCCAACCACAAAAAATAATAATAAAAACAGAAAAAGAAAATGTCGAACATGACGTGCAAATACACTGTAATTAGATTATTTGCATGTTGACGAGGGTTCAGCCCGCAGGCTAAGTATGCAAAGCAACGGTCTTAATTTGCATGTTATGACGAACGTGGATGTGAGGAATGCATAAATTACCTTTGCTTGTGGTAATACAGGGGTGTATTCATTTCCTTTTTAACCACCAAGCACTACACAAGAAATTTTTTTTATTATTAAATGTTTACGAAAAACTGGAATTTTATGATAATGACATTTCTGGAGACGGGAAGAATGTTTTGCTTGTACTGCAGGTATTTTCATGTAGTTTCATCTTAAAAAAGAACTGATATGAAAACAAGGCGGTGTTACCCTGATAAAATTTATATTTTTCCACTTATTGCCACTATACTCTTCTAAAGAACTTTTGATTACCTTGTATATAGCTTACATGTAAAATGAAAGCTTACCTTTAGCTTTTTTTATTTGTATTCACCTACATCAAATATAAACATAAACAACAATACATTGTTACCCCTTTGAATAAATAGTCAGAAGCATCGTAAGGACACAAAAGGTTTATGATGTCTCTCCTGAACTAGAACCAATATGCAAGAAAGCGTTCACACCATTCGCTATCCTTTAGATATATACAGAATTTCGACCACTAGAAAGAAAGAAAGAAAAAAATATCTCAACTGCACCTTTGTCCTATATATCACCGTTTCAGTTATTGACAATGAAATTTAAGATCAACAACTATATGTTAATAATGCTGATTTAAAATTAATAAATTAATGTAGTTAGTATCGCCTTTATTGTTTAAAACAATTCTACAGTACCCGTTTTCAAATGTGTATGTATACATAACTCACACATTCACACACACATACACACACGCACACACACACAACACACACACACCCATATATATATATATATAATATAATATATATATATATATATATATATATATATATTATATATATATATATATATATGGGAGTGTGTGTGTGTGTGTGTGTGTGTGTGTGTGTGCGTGAGCAATAAATCTACATATTACAAATATGTAATATGTAGATAGCCACATGAAAGTTGAAAAATTAAAGACCAGCTACCAAGAGCTTTAGTATATTGCGTACACTTCTTTGTGGTACATAGTAAAATAAATAAATGGAAACATTAAAAAAAATAAATCGCCAAACACAGATCAAAGCCAATAACAAGCAAACCATCATTACAAATTGTCACTACCAAACAAGTAAGAATGCTTTAAAAGTGCTGAAGATTTGAAACTGCAGTTAGTATAACAATTTTATAAACAAGGTAACTATCTAATTAAAAAGACCTGAACTCAGATTCATAAGATGATTGGTAAAATGCTTAATAAAGCCAGATTCGATTATATTTCTTTTTACAATATGGTGAAAAAAATTACCTCAGATAAATTTTTCCAGTCTATACTATGGTTAAAATCATTCATGTGTACAAATAAAGCACTTGTCAACTGACCTGTTCGAACTGCGTAACGGTGCTGTTTTAGACGATAATGTTTTTTTTACCTGTTTGACCAAGGTATTTGTTATTACAGCCAGCACAAGGAATCGTGTAAATACAGCCACTAGTTTGTTTTGGGGAATTACGCACAATGATATTTACAAGTATACCTGAATTTTTGTATACCACATTTATCTTAAAAGTTTTTAGTATCTTTTTAATAAAAGAAAGATTTATATTATATGGCAGTGTCTTTTTAAATAAGAAAGTTACCCTGTTTATAAAATGGCAAGGAAATACAATGCCACCTTTTAGCAACAGCCTGTTATACTAACTATAGTTTCAAATCTTCAGCACTTTTAAAGTATTCATACTTGTTTGGTAGTGACAATTTGTAATGATGGTTTGCTCGTTAATAGCTTTGATCTGTGGTTTTTTTATGTTTTTTTTTATTATGATTCTATTTATTTATTTTACTTTGTACCCCGAAGAAGTGTACGCAATACACAAAAGCGCTTGGTACCTGGCCTTTAATTTTCCACCCATCATGTGGCTATCTATGTAATATATATCTATCTATCTATCTATATATATATACTATACACACACACACACACACACGTATATATATATATATATATATATATATATATATATATATATATATATAATATATATATATTAATATATATATACATATATATATATATATATATATATGTTAACAAGGGAAGATATGAGTGCAGAGCCGGTGAAAGAAACAAATGTGAAAGACCACACGTCACACACATACACACACACGTATATATATATATATATATTATATATATATATATATATTATATATATATATATATATATATATATATATATACATATATATATATATATATATATATATATATATATAAATATATATATATATATATATATATTATATATATATGTGTGTGTGTATGTGTGTGACGTGTGGTCTTTCACATTTGTTTCTTTCACCGGCTCTGCACTCATATCTTCCCTTAACAATGTCTTTTATCAATGATACGTTCATGGCTAGCTAAGAAATCAGGGCATAAATAAGGTTAGTCGATGGTTTTACGAGCACAATTAAAACATTCTCGTCATAACATGCAAATAATTAGGCCAAAACTAAGCTTTCTTAGTTGCCATCAGAGCTATCAGCATACAAATAGTCTAATTAGTATTCACTTGGCGCCGTTGACTAATACTTTTACCTTCTCAAATATATTTTTATCGGTGGCCATGAAACCCAGAGCTTCAACATTCAAGAACTCCCTTGAATTTGGGTGGAGGGAATTTTGTTTTCTCTTCCCAAGATGGGTCGTTGAATTTTTTTTTTTAGCCTCAAGAGTCGTTCAGTGTAATAACGACTTCTTTGAGGTCGAGACTGAAGGAGAAGATCCTTTTGCAATTTGTTGAGCAGAGCTCCTCAAAGCACCTCCCCTTTCATAGGAATGTTTGCATCACGAGACGTGGGTCTCGGATGTCATTTGGGTGGCGTCTGAACCACGAAGTTCTGTTCACCAGTATGGTTATATCTTTTTGTAAATTGATTTAATGTAATTGTTGTAATTAAAAAAAAAAACAGATATCTGTTATATTAGATAAGTCAGATATATCACTGATTTCAAAGTTGGAATAATGATTTTCAAGTGAGAATTGATCGTAGTAAGAACATGAATATGATATTTCACACATATACATTGTATTAAGCACGAACGTCCTATTCACTAATAACATTCGGTAAATCATATAGTTTCTTAATGTTTATAGTGTTATTATCTAATAAGTTTTCTTCAGACTAATCGTTTCCATATAACCTTTAGCATTCTATTCTATCCATAACAAAATTTCCATATGTAAATAAATGTTCAGATTTTTTAAAATAAAAAGCTCAGCAAATCTAATTCTATTTGTAAATCACTTTGGAATCAAAATTTTTATCCATCACTAATCTTTTATATCTAAAATAAAATGACGTATAATATACACAACTTTATATTTTTTCATTAAGTTACTAGTTTTTACTGATGTTTATTTCTTAATAAAGTATTATTATTAGAGGCACCACTTAAACCCCATTTATTTTCAGAAATGTATGTGCATGTACGTGAACACATCTGAGAAACCTCAACTTCGCTGCAAAGTATTGCCCAATCAGGTTCTAGACAGGAGAACTCTAACCAACTATCGTATTCCCATTAGTTCATTACCGAGGGCGTTTGTCCGCCACGTCGTGTTAATAGCGTCTGTGAACGGATACCCCGTATCCATGGCTGTTTCCCTCGATAGAGAGAGAGAGAGAGAGAGAGAGAGAGAGAGAGAGAGAGAGAAGTTTTTACCGGTAAAACTTAAAATGAATGGTGAAATATGAAATATATGACACAATCCTTATCATGAGTACGTTCACGACAAAGTCTGTCAAACAGATGAGCTTAATTAAATGAAATGCATGAGAGAGAGAGAGAGATAGAGAGAGAGAGAGAGAGAGAGAGAGAGAGAGAGAGTGAATATTCAGCTGGAGACAGGGCCATTAGGACGTACTGCCATGCTAAGTTTATGAAGATTCAATAATGGCCGAACACGGAACACCGATTCTCTTGAAATGGAGGGATTATTGCCTCCTCTGCATTTGCTCCTCTCCACGTGCAGTGCTTGCGCTTCTTGTATGCCGTCCATTTGGCCAGATTTGTATGATATATATCACCGTTCGTGAGCGTAGAAAGCTTACGAAATGATAATTATTTAATCCTTGTTTTTCAAGAATTTGATAAATAATCCTGTTAACAGGTGTCGCGTGGCAACTTCGTTCTCTTTCTCATCATAGTTGAAGCTTTTGAAGGCCTATTAGATAATTTAGTAATTCACTCTAAAACTTTGCTAACTTTGTTAGGAGCCAGATATTACCCAATTTTGGATATAATATGGAAACAAATTTACTATCTCACGAAATTCATACTCACTAACTGTTTTAGTTGTGTTATTACATTGAAAACAAGAAAATTTTGGGTGAATTAAGCACCGGGATATTTAATCTTCTGCAGGTTCATAAGAAAATATGAAACTAGTTCGGAATGGACAATGAAAATGGAAATTTGACGGATTTTCGCTCATTATTTCAACAGTGCTTTTACAAAACGGTCCAAGTTGCGTCCTGCTATTATTTTCCTTGAATTGATTTAAAAGTCCGTTGATTCAAAGTTCTGCTTTTTTTTTTTTTTTACTGAATTATAAGAAACAAACATATACACCCCTAATGATATTGGTATGGGTTGAAATTAAAGTATTCATATCCAAAAGTGAAAGTCGTAAAAGGTAGTCACTGAGTTTTTCCTGACGCAGAATGACCTAGTTACGTGCGGTTTATCTCAATGGTTATCGATGATTATTTCCAAAATATCTATGATAGCATACAACAAGATATTGGCATCATGTTATTAAAAAGTTGGGCATATTACTCCTACAGAAACCATGAGCTCAGGAAATTTACTGAGTTTTCATTAAAAAGAAAACAGTAGTCATGCTAATCTCATGCAAATACACACAGAAATAAGCATCTATTATGTGGACACATACAAAAGTGGAGCATCGAATTCTTAACGTCCGAAAATTTATGACCCAAAGTGTCATATATCTCTTCCTTTTCCCTCTGGAATGTTTGCCATCGATTCTACAGTCATCATTTATTCATATTCTGGAGCCAAGGTTTTATTGCTCTTGATGTTGAACTGAGAGAGAGAGAGAGAGAGAGAGAGAGAGAGAGAGAGAGAGAGAGAGAGAGAGAGTGGAGAGGAACTATCGCTTTGAGAGAGCGCCTTTAATGCCACATTGTGATGCTAAGAGTCTTGAGATTCAATATTCTCTTTGATATTCCGAATTAATCCAGTTGCCTTCTGCATTTACCTCTTTCAGCGGTATATTTTATAATGCTAATAAAAGTCTCTTGAAGAAATATATTTGATTCTCTATGATGTAAGTGTAGAAGGGAAAAGTGATGGAGGTTACACTTAGAATATGTATAGATTTTTTTTAAAGCATTACTGTATTAAGATTTTTTTTCCAACCTTCCTGTTATTGTTTCTTAACTCATCGGTGAAATATAATTAGAAAAAAACGCAGATTTGTAATTTACCTACGTCAGTCCATAGTTGCTGCTTTTATGAATATATTAAAGAAAAACGTTGTTTCATCGTAATATTTTCAAAGCATTCAGTGATTTATTATTATTGACCGAAACCAAGACTAAAATTCGCCGATATAAGCTTTTATAATGTGTTCTTATCTGCTTTTATATACACCGTTAAATTCTGTTGAGTGTCTGTGTCACATCTGGCTCTAAATTTTCATGAAGATTTAGTATTTGTGCGTATAACCATTGTATTACATAACTGTGTATTTGTTTGATCATTGTGGCAACAGTAAAATATTCAGATACATAGGTATCGTAACTGAATGTAATCTAATCATTTATACTGCATATATCTGGTGCGCTGAAGGTGTAGGGATAACTTACAAAAAAAAAAGAAAATATTCTCAGAAAGAGAAATTATGAAAAATATAAATAAGACAAAAATTATCAAGGCTCTAAAGAAATATGTTGAAGTATAGACTAGCTAATCTGATGCACACGAGTGCACAAACTGTAAAGAATTCGACGGTAACGAATATGAGCACCCTCCCCTATCCATTCTGAGAGATTTGAGGTTTTAAAGATGTCTTCATAAGATCATTATCAATATGAAGGGATCCAACAGCACGATCTGTCTCTAGAAGAGATAGAGAACCACACGTAGATATTAAATTATATTTGCGACTCACCTTTTATTCTGTTCTTGTCGTTTTTCAATCTTAATTCTGCCTGTGGGAGTGTGAATGAATATGATAACTGCTCGAATGGCGCTACAGAAAGGGCGGAAAGCTGATATATATTATCTATATAATTATATATTATATATATATTATAGATATATATATACATATATATGTATATATATTATATAATATATTTATATATAATATTATAATATAATATTATATATATATATAATTATAAATATTTATATATATATTTTTTTTTTTTTTTTTTTTTTTTTTATTTTTTTTTTTTTTTTTTTTTTTTTATATATATATATATATGTTGTGTTGTGGTGTTATAATATATATAGTTAATATAATATATATATATATAAATATATATATATATA
Organism: Macrobrachium nipponense; assembly: GCF_015104395.2. Lineage (NCBI taxonomy): Eukaryota > Metazoa > Arthropoda > Malacostraca > Decapoda > Palaemonidae > Macrobrachium > Macrobrachium nipponense. The sequence continues at coordinate 56,433,900 of NC_087216.1, forward strand.
TAACATACATATATATATGGGTGTTTTTTACCAACTCCAATAACATCTTCAATTTACTGATTCCTGGCAGCTGTATAAACGACTGATATATAAATAAATATATATATATATATATATATATATATATATATATATATATATATATATATATATATAAATATAAATATATATAAAATAAATATATATATATAATATAATATATATATATATATAATATATATATATATTATAATATATATATATATATATATATATATACATATAATATTTACACATATATATATATATATTTGGGTGTTTTTTACCAACTCCAAATAACATCTTCAATTTACTGATTCCGGCAGCTGTATAAAACAGATTGATATAAATATATATATATATATATATATATATATATATATATATATATATATATAATATATTATATATATATATATATATATATATATATATATATATATATATATATATATATATACATATATATATATATATATATATTTGGGTGTTTTTTACCAACTCCAAATAACATCTTCAATTTACTGATTCCTGGCAGCTGTATAAACAGACTGAAATCCTTCTTACCGAGAAGGAAACAAAAGTGGAAATCGTGGGAGGAATCAAACCAGCGATGACACACGGACACACTTTGCTACAATGAGCGACAAAAGTCAAATACATTTCATTCATACTAACATATGCACCACCGTAGCATAGCGCTTTCGTTTGCATTGCTTTCCAGGCTGGATTATTTATGCAAATCCACTGGTGTCTTTTTGTACGTGTATGCGTGTGCGCCTGGCTCTCTCTCTCTCTCTCTCTCTCTCTCTCTCTCTCTCTCTCTCTCGTCCTCAAATGCGCCATCAATTCTGTTGGTTTTTGTTCCTTTCTCTCTCTTTTAATTTGGTTTCAATTGCCCCGAGATGAGTAGATCTTTACAACCTCTCGAATTCACCTTTCTCTTTGCAACAGACATTGATGCACGCGTGTGCATGTTACTCTTATTTTTTTCTCTAAGGGTTAGACATATAATTCATTAAGACGTGAAGATTATTGAGTTGATTTTATGCCATTAACTATATACACAATTTCTCCGTAAAAGCAATATTGATATTTCCTATTCCTTAAACGAGTAAAATAAGAAACAAATCAAAATATATGTTTTGTCTATTTTGCTTTCCCTTAGATCTCCAATCTCTTAAAGTTGTGCCCTTAACTTTCAATTTCCTTCCTAAAACTACATTTCTTTGCTCCCTTCTTCCTCTCGAAGTTTTCCTACTTTTAATTTCGTGTGAGTTTACTCTCTCGCAGGACATCAAATACTTCATCAACTTTTCTTATTCTCCTGGACAAAGCTTCATTTTCTTTTGCAGACGAGATGGAGCAAGTGCTTTGGAGTTTTGTAAGTGACGCTTACTAAACTTTCTCGCAGCCTTTTTGTGGCTGCTATAATATTTACTTATATATTATTTGCAAAACTTACATTACTTGGAAATACTATATTGTAGTGAACCAAATTTTTGTCGAGTAGTCAGTGTAGAATTTCCATAAATTACTTTTAGAGGTATGTATAGCTATTAATATCTATCTTTCCTTATACCATGGCGAAATCAGACATTGTAAATCGGGCTCCTAAAAAAAGGAAAATATACTTTAAGGGACTAAGACGCAGCAGAGAGAAAGAGAGTCAGTAATAATAAAAAAAAAGGTTAAATCACTATGAACTGCAGTACATCATTGAACTTTTTTTTTCATTTCAATAAAAATAAATTAATTAATGATAAATTTAATATAAAAACATTCCATTTAACAAAAGGGATGTCAAATGAACAAATAAGACCCTAACCGGTTAATAGACTGTAAAAAATAAAAAAAAATTCTTATTCACAAAACACTCCCGCATATTCGGTCGTTCATTGTCGTACTCTGATGATGTGGGTGGTGTTGGTGGGTGAGAGCCTTTTATTTCTTTCTTTCTCCAACTCTTCAGCTTAAAATCAATATGGATAGGGTCAGCAGACTACTAACCCCAGAGGGCTCATAAGTAAATCAACCTACAAAGATCTAAGTCATTGAAGAAGGTGATGATACATGAGGTTTGACGGAAAACAATACAAAACCGATATACTTGAAATTCAGGAGACGTCAGCAGACAGAAGGAAGTAATTTGCTCCTCACTTAAATATTTGAAGGTCAAAAGATTCCACAACTGCATTAGGCAAACTATTCCACATGTTCGTAATAACCCATATAAAATTCCAGCACCATGTTTAGTTTTAAACCTTAAGCTAGAAAACGGCACACTATCCTTAGCATTATTCTGGAAGCATGGAAAAATAAATAAGAGGAACTTTCTTGATCTAAAAGAAATTATGAAGAAGGAAGTTATAAATATATTACTGACACATTTTGTAATTAAAAACAGTTACCAAGGTCAAGCAGCTCAGCATCATAAAAACACAAGCGCACACAAAAGTCATTTAATTAAACTCACACTGAAGAGTAATTATATAACCAAACAGGAAAGAAGCGGATGAGAAGGGTGAGCTTATTATTTCGAAGTGGGCCTGTAAGAACCAAGAGCGAGACTAATGAGCTAATAATGATTACGTGATTATCTTGTTGTCGCGTTCGTAATTAATAGAAGAACTAAAACTAGACCCAGGTCGTAGAGGAGTCAAAGCTGCAGCTACAGTGTTTGAACGTTATAACAAAAAATACATATTTTAATCGTTCAGGATTATCTTCATGAAAATAGCTTTAATTTATAAAATTAGATTCCTATTTGGACCGAGAAAATATATATTTTGAAAGTTTGTTCACAGGTCATTTAGTTTATTCCTAACGTTTTAATATTATTTCAATATTTACTAACAGCATTGGTCGGAAAATCCCTCTATTAATAACCGCAATGGTCGTATTCCTTCTTAATTTTCTTTGGAGTATTGGAAAATAATTTGATAAGTATTAAATATAGATTGTATTTTAAGGTTAAGTCATTGGTGTCTGAAACCTTAGTCAGTCATAAATAGAAAAAAAATTCATTATAGTAGCCACTTTTACGTACAAATTGTTATCCATTACGTATGCATTACCACATTTTATAAAGTTTAACCATGCAAGATGATGTGTAATAATTCATAAATAATTAGTTTTTGCAGTAACAGAAGAGACATATTTCAATGAAGCTTTGAGTAAATAATTGAGAGCTATTGTATATTTTATAAAACTTGTGAAAAAATCATTCAGGAGAAGAAACTGCCTCGAACACTACCAACATTTTGCCATGTGGTCAGGTAGGAAATGATGGCATTACTATTACGATAATGCTCTGTTCGAGAAATTGTTAAGATTCTTCCTTTCAGTGAAAAGTATAATCTCGACGGTGATTAAGACTTTGAAGAAGTGTTATGACATCCCTCCTTGGCTACAGCAGATAAAAATTGACCTCACTCCTTGGGTAAAGCTAGCAACGTTTAAGCAAACAGAAGTTATGCCTCACAGCTCTAATAAATAAAACGGAGGGGATGACCTGACTTGTTTTTAATCAAACCAAACGAAAGTAATGACCTCCTACCTTTACTAATACAAAAAAAAAAAAAGATATGACTTTACTTGTTGGTTAGCCTAAGCAAATTATAGTTATGATTTTACTCTTTGCGTAGAGCAAACCAGTGTTATGAAACTTCGTGAAGCAAACAACTACTCGATTTCAATAGTTGGTTAAAGCAACCGACAGTTATAACCTCATCCCTTAGTTAAAGCAAACCTAAATTATGACGTCATCTCTGTTAAACTATAAAAAAGTTATGGCCTCACTTATTGGTTGGATAAAGCAAACAATAGTTATGAGCTTACCGTTTGGTTACAGTAAATCAAAAGCTATGTAACTTTGTAAAGCAAACAAAACTTATGACGTCACTCGTTGGGTAGGTCAACCAATATTTATTACCTTGCCCTCTTGGCCTAATTAAACATAAATTAAGATCTATTAATTCTGGTAAACTAACATAAGAAAAAAAACAGTTATTGCCTCTCTGGTTGGTTAAAGCAAACAGAAGTTATAACTCACTCCTTGGTTAAAGCAGAAAAAAAGCCATAACCTCACTCCTTGGTTAAAGCAAACTAAAGCTATAACCTCGTTCGTTGGTTAAAGCAAACAAAAGCTAAGAACTGACACTTCGGTTCAAACAAATAAAGTTATGGCTCCATTCCTCTCTTAAAGCAACTGAATTTAGCAGCGAAGACCCTTTTACCTCATTACCCGTTTGAATTTTAATGAATGGCAGTGCTGCTTTGACTCTAATTAATTCATTTCTTGTACATTTTCTATTAATTTTACCCAATGCTAATAATTATAATAACGATTATAAGAGATTTCCGCCCCATCCCTTGGGTTTTTTGAATGCGGTCATGGCCATTCCTATTACAAAGGATTTTTAAACACGTCATGAATATATAAAGCAGAGTCGTCTGTTCTCTGACGGAGAAAACAAGAGCTTGACGGAAACGAAGGATTTCATTAACCTCCTTTAAAAAAAAAAATAAATAAATAAAATCCAGGTGCTTTTTACTTCTGGGAAACTCAGTAACGTCCTTAGGATTTTTCCAGAATTTCGCGACACGTATATGTAATTTCCCACTTTTAAGTTCCTTTGTTTTGTTGTTCTTTCTTATTCAGTATCTTAGAAGAGCTCTATTTCGGTAACAAAAATAAAATTATATCAATTTATGAGTTTTCTCATCACTGACAGAAGAAAGGGAGAGATAGACCCCAAGAATTCATGAAATGATTATGAACCTCGCCTCGGATGCGAAGGAACTTCTTTCCCTGCAGCTTCTCGAAAGTAGGTTAATAATGATGCGAGTAATAATCCTAATACGGACTTCAGAACTTGAATAACAACAGAGACAGTAAACTGCATAGAGAAACATATGCGACAGTGTGAACATGCAATACATGCTTACGAATGCTGTAGTAAACATCGGAGGACAAATACATTTTTGTCGTCTTAGAGAGAGAGAGAGAGAGAGAGAGAGGGAGAGAAGTGGATATAGACATGTAATGTCTTACTAAATATGTAAGTGTTTACATAATAAAAATATGGAATGTTAGTCCATATATATAAAAGATTGCTTGCAGGAATGTGATCAGACTAGAGACGCTAAAGATGACGTATACAATAAGTATGTAGGCTAAGATAACATGCCATCACCTGTAGTCATTCAATTGTTTATAAACATTAGTCCAAGCTCCCTGCTTGAGACAACTACCCCGACCTATAATTCAAATGGCCTACGTGATCTGTAGCGTGTCTCATTTGATTGTGTGTTCGTATGAAACTATGTCATTTGTATGTATGTTCATATGTTCGAACTACTGTCTGTTCCTTCATAACTTGTAACAGAGATGGTAGACGGGCAGAACAGAGTTAGCTATCGTCATTAGAAGACCTGTACCTCTTTACCTAAGCTTTATCATGTAGAGGAATAGGATTAGCCATCATCATTGGCAGAAGCGATCAAGCTATCGTTATTAGAAGACTTGTACAATCATACCTGATCTTCATCATGTAAAACTTCAGAAGAATATATCTATTTTTATACTTCGTGTTTTCTACAAGAACCTCCTCACCGAACCATAGTTTAACCACATCGTCGTAATAAACCAACAAGATAATACCCGACTTCGTAAGTGATCTACAAACCCCCAGACACTCCATTGAAGATGGAAGTGCAATACCAACCGACTTAGCTTAAGATTATCGCAAGTCTAACATTACCTCATAGGGCGCCTTATCATACAAGGCACAAGCCCTAATAAATATACTTTCCCTCGGCATACACCATATTCGCATGGCAAGTAATTATATTTTAGCGGGTTAATTTAAGGATGCCTTAAAAAAAAAATACGATCTACAAAATTGTCGACAAGGAAGGAAGAGGAATTGAAAGATAAAAGAAATCCTTTATCTTTATCGTTATTGTCTGTCAGCAAAGAGAATCAAGGTATACACAATTTTCAAACAGATTAGATTTATATTTTCCTACCTGCATTCCCGACATTTCGGCAAACGATTTCCTAAAAGAGGTTCATATACTTTCAAATAATTTTTAAGTCTGCAGTTCTAGTTATCCCTCCAATATTATGACTGAGTAAAACATAAACACAATTGATTAGTAGATCTCGCATAGGCTTCCCATCCCATTCTCCCCTTCAGGTGGATGTAAATTTGCTGAAGGAGTCTGAAGCTTTAACTGTTCTGGGTGTAAATTTTGACTCAAATCTAATGAAATTTTCAGAAAAATCGCCCCCCAACCCCCGCCCTGAAAGCAAGGTATCGTTTGGAAGGCCTCAAATTTTTATAACTGATAAAATCAACGCAACCTGTTTTAGGTCATTTATACTTCCTTTCCCGGAATACTGCTCTCCGGTGTAGATGTCTGCTTCTACCTGAGATTTATCTCTTTTAGATAGGTGGTTCGTGGTGGTCGGTTTCTGTTTCCTAATGTTAGCAGTTACTTGTGTGACTTGGACCATCGACGGACGGTCTCTTTTTTCATAAGTTGTAACTCAACAGGGTTTTCACATTCAAATTGATCCCTGATTCCCTTTCTCTCCTGAGAGCAACCAGATTCATTGAACAGCAGCACAAATGTGCGGTAAATGTGCTTTATTTTCGAACTTCTCAGTTCCACTGGTCGTTTATTCCTCGCACCGTTCGGCTGTGGAACAGCCTCCCAAAGAATGTCGTGCAATTGGAAACTTCAGAAGTTCAAGAGGAAATGAAATGCGTGGCTACCTTTATACTGTTCATCTGACATTTTAATACTTTTGTATCTATCTATTTATTTATTTATTTATTTATTTATTTACCTACTTATTTATATACTCATTTATTTTATTTATTTATTTATTTATTTATTTATTTTTATTTATTTATTTATTTATTTATTTTTATTTATTTATTTATTTATTTATTTATTTATTTATTTATTCATTTATATATTTATTTATTTATTTATATTTATTATTTATTTATTTATTTATTTATTTATTTATTTATTTATTTATTTTATTTATTTATTTATTTATTTATTTGTTTTTTTTTGATAAGTGAGATCTCTTCTTTCTGTATTTCACTTTACTTCTTCATATTTCTTCCTAATGAACACCATATTTCTTGAAAGCTTGAATTGCAATTCAGTGGCTTCTTTGGTAGGCTTGTTGCATATGAAATTTTTTATGGTTTTAATAGACAGCTTTTTAAAACCCTTTTAAAACTTGCTGTGCAAGATTCAATTTTCATTCTTAATAAGCAACTTTGCCTGCAGGTCGGGGGAGTTGCTCAGGGGTCCCCATTACGTCCGGTTTTTGCAAACCTTTTTTATGGGTCATTTGGAGGGAAAATCTTTAAATTAATGCCCGAAGAGCTTTAAACCAACCTATTACAGAAAATATGTTGATGATACATTTACCTTATTCCAACATTCCTAGGCAATGTCAATTATTTTTGGAATATGTTAATAACATACATCCTATCATGAAGTTTACTTTAGAACAAGAAAAGGACAGCACTTGCATTTTTAAATGTAAGGTTATTAGACATAACCACGGTTTTAGTACTTCTGTTTTCCGAAAAAATAATTTTACAGGTTTAGGACCAACTTTTTTAGTTCATGTTTTCATTCTTTTAAAACAAATTCAATCATCATTCTTGTTTTTAGAGCACCCTAGATATACCTCAGGTTGGGCCTTTTTTCATATTGAAATTGAATTTTTACTTGAATATTTCACAAAAAAACTCATTCCCAAGAAATTTAGTTTTTAATATTGTCAACAAAATGTTAGCAAAATTTAATTCCAAACCTACATTGAGCTTTAATGTTCCAAAATTAACTATGTATCCACCAACTCCCTTTATTCACTCCCACAATTTACGCTCCAAATTTCAACAAATTATTGAAAACGAACTAGGAATTTTGAAATTAAATCTCATTCCTATGACAAATTTGGTAATTACGCTGGAAGAAGTTTGAAGATGCTTCAAGACTAGTTCCTGAGAAGTATTTTTGGATATTTGTTACAGTTGAAAATGGATTATCTGAAGGACCAAGTAATGAGTAATACTGTAATGTCTTCTTTTAAGGCATAGAATAGTGTCTGAATGATAAAGAGACCATATTATAGCCATCTAGGTCTTAGTTATAGGACAGGGTCAAGAATATCCGATCCGGAATTTTTTAATATAAGGACTCATGCATCCAAAAGCAAAATTACAGTGGACAAAATTTACTTCTCAATAATAGGCATTACTAAACAAACCGCCTACTTAACGACCCTTGAGTCTTTATTTATCAAGCCCCTCTCTCCAGGATTAAACTCTAATGTTTCTTCGTCTCATCTCTCTTTCTGGCCTAAGTGTTGTCTGG
>NC_087216.1:56447332-56452332 GCF_015104395.2 Macrobrachium nipponense
TATATATATATATATATATATATATATATATATATATATAATATATATATATATTTATGTATGTATATATATATATATCATATATATATATATATATATATATATATAATTCTATATATATATATATATATATATATATATATATATATATATATGTGTGTGTGTGTTTGTGTGTGTGTGTGTGTGTGTGTGTATTACGATAGTGTCTAAGTATGCTGTTTCAAAGGTGCAAAATATGTTTATCTGATAAGCAGAAGGCTAAGCTCTATTTGCACTGGGTAGCTCGCACTCCGCGCGATCTGTCACGTCTTTAGCTTTTTGTTCGCATGTTTAGAAACTGAACAAGACGCAATGATGGATTTTTTCGTTATCGGGTGATGGAACATTTCAATCTCGTTAAAATTGGATTTGTAGGTGTGACATGGAAACGCGCATTCTCATGTGTTACGATATACTTCGCGCAGAGAATCTTGTAATAGATTGTGTCTTCTTGTGTGTTGAGCCAAGCACAGTGGTCGGTCGTGATAGATACATGGTGTAACTCTGTTTTCCCTTGGTTGAGAATATGTACAAATTTTGGAAGAGATTACTCTTGAGAACTTTTCTGTGTAGAACGAAACTAAATTGTGTTTTTCTATAATGATTTCCATCTTTATTTTATGTCATTTCCATGTCTGTGTTTTTTTTTTTTTACTTTCATTATCAATTCTGTTGTATATATGTTGGCACATTTCTTTTCCCAAGAGAGATGTTTTTTGTTGACCTGTGTTGATAAATAAAAATTCTCATAGGTAATGAGTATTTGAAAAGGTGTTTTTAAGTAATCTTGTAGTTGGAGGACCATAAGACTTTAAGGACTATGTGTAATAGACTTGTGATACTTAGCAGGACATAATTATTAATAATGAGTGGAAAAGGGATTTTGACTCACGAATCCTGTTTGGTTCCCGTTTCCTTTTTATATCCCATTTGGTTTTTGTAATTCAGGGTTTAATTTACGTATCTTAACTAAGATAAGGTATAGGAGAGAGAGAGATTCTTCCACAGTTGAGCCTGAAGTTGTCGGTTACAGTTTCCTTGTAAGAAATATATATATATATATATATATATATATATATATATATATATATATATATATATATATATATATATATATATATATATATATATATATATATATATATATATATATATATATATATATATATATATATATATATATATATATATATATATATATATATATATATATATATATATATATATCTATATATATATATATAATATATATATATATATATATATATATATATATATATATATATATATATATATATATATATATATATATATATATAAATATATATATATATATATATATATATATATATATATATATATATATATATATATATATATTTATGTATGTGTGTGTGAGAGTGTGTGTTTGATGTTTGTGTGTGTGTGTGTGGTGTGTGTATGTTTTCGTGCACGTGTGTGTGTTTTTGTGTGCATCTGTAGGTACATTACTTCTAAAAAAAATTCCTTTTTTCCAATCTGGAAAGCTTTCCCCGATAAAAAGAGAGAGAGAGAGAGAAGAGAGAGAGAGAGAGAGAGAGAGAGAGAGAGCAGAAAATGGTTTTCTGGTGTGAAACTGTGATGGATGATTCCATAAATAAAGTTTGATGACACAAAAAGGACCTGGCTTTTAAATACGATCAGCAACCTTTTTCCCTTCCTCTTCAGTTGGTATACCTTTAATAGTATATTCTTCAATATGTACTAAAATTCTATCATTAGAACTATAAATATAAATGTCACATTTACATAAATCAACTTATAATCGATGAAAAAAAAGTCAGCTCGTAAATATTCCCATGAAATCTAGTGGTGTTGTAAATGTTATTATTTTTTTTTTTATTGATCATATATGAATTTTCTAAATTTGATTTCTGTTTTAACTGCAATTATAAGAAATCACAATAGAAGGGAAGCCTTCCTTCAAATAATGAAGTAAATATAGGGATTAACAAAAAGTAAATGAAGAAACCAGAGTTGCCGATTGTTAAAGAGGCATCTTAATTCTAGTACATTAACTACAACCCTTTACAATTTGTCTCACAAAGTCAAAAGAAGCTCTAATAAATGAGCTCAATCTCTAAGTAAGGGAAGCGATTTTCACAGAGGACCGTCAACACTGCTAAATGGAAAGGCCTTCTTATTAAATTCTTTGCCTGTTTTTTTTTCTTTTCTTTTCTTTCCGAGTACATTTTCACTGTACCTGTGCAAGGAGAGTTTGGTCTGTCCAACAGATTGAAAATAAGTATTTTGGAAGAGGAGCGAAAGAATATCAGCGAAACCTAAGCTGACTTCAAGAGAGTACGTATAATCCTACTTGCTTCAGAACATGTAAAGCGTTTTAGCAGTTACCTTCGTCATTATTAGTAGAATTTCAACCATTATTAGTAGTGAATAAAATTATATTTAACCACAGCAACGTTATATTTTCATCTAGAATGAAGAAAAAATTATTTATAAAACAGGTAAAGTTTACGCAATATTAAAAGTGCTCAAATGACCGGACAGTATTGCGTAAAAATATTGGTACTGTGTCATAGGCAATTTTGAAACCCATGTATCCCAGTTATGATGCATAATGGTGAATTCTGTTTTACCCCTTTGTAGTATTAAGCGTTAGGTTCATTTATATTTAATATAATCTCGTTATAGCGTCATGACATTAACAAATGCATTCGAACTAGACAGGATTAATGAAAATTATTGAATTAATATTAATTTTCGGGCAAACAAATTTGATGTCACGCTTGAATAGTAGATTCAAACACATACACTGGAACCTAATATATATTATTTGACATTTTCTAAACTTAAAACTTTCAAAATTAAAAACTGGTAATAAAAATTTCCTTTAAACAGGAAATATAATTGCCTAACAAAAATGATTCTACTTCTTAGTTCTCTCCTTGCGTAGCCATTCATAAATCTCCGATGAGAGAGAGAGAGAGAGAGAGAGAGAGAGAGAGAGAGAGAGAGAGAGATTTTCTATTTGTTCATGAAAGACGAGGCCATAAATCACACTATGTAGCTCGGTGTCGGTCTCATGTCGGATCTCTTTATAAATAAAAGTTTTACTATCCCATTTTATCTTTGACAAAGTGTGACTGTGATAGAGCCTTTCTTTGATTCGTATATATAGCAAAATTATATTTTAGGTTTGACTATAAAATTAAATTTAATATGAAAATTCTAAGACGTGATAATAAAATCGGCTGATATTACTTATGTGTAAAGCAATAAACAAAAAATTGTAATATAAGAATTTATCGATGGCAGATTTTTAAAGATTTTGCATGTACGTATGTACGTGTGTGTTTGTATATATATATATATATATATATATATGGGGATACAATCCACAATGAAGTAAATTCCTCTTGTAGTTTAAAAATATATATTACTTGTATAGGATTAAAGCTTTTCGACCATCAACTGTGGTCTTGTTCACTAAAGTGTGATATGTCACCTCAAGGAACTGACAGAAAGAGCACAAGCATTTGTATCCCCATTTACTTAGAGGTACGACATAGTACCTGGCTTCTGCATATATATATATATATATATATATATATAATTATATTAATATATATATTATATATAGATATAATATATGTAGATGATAGGTATAGCTATATATATAGATATATATATATATTATATATAATATATATATATATATATATATATATAATGTATGTATATATATTATATATATATATATATCTATAATCTATATATATATATATATAATATATATACATATATACATAATCATAATATATATATATATAACTATATACTATATATATATATATATAATATAATCTATATAATTATAAAATATATATATATATATATATATATATATATATTATATAATATAATATATATATATATATATATATATATATATATATATATATTATATTAATATATTAATAATAGTATACATATACATATACCTAATATATATAAATATTATATATTTATATATATATATTATTATATATATATTATATATATATATATAATATATTTATATTTATAATATATATATATATATATATATATCTTATATATATATATATATATATATATATATATCTTAATTTATATTATATATATATATATATATATATATATATATCTATATATTATATATAATATATATATATATATATATATAATATATAGATATATTATATCTAAGTCATATATCTTTTTACGTGCATTCATATACATATATCGAGCTACAATGTCCTTTAATATCTAATTAGCTCTACCTCGGAATTAATATATTTTTCATATATGCTTAACCGAAGGGGAATTTTTTCTCGATAATAGACTTGCCTGGATCGAGGCGCGAACCCAGGATCCTTCCAAATCCAGGGACGTCAGTGAAGCTTTTACCTACTACACTACCGCGAGAGGCTAAAAGTACTACAAACACTACCGGAGTCGAGGTGGGTTGATGTTGTTTCCAAACCAACGAATTACCTGCGCGCACGAAAGGTATTTCGGGGTGAGAGGCGACATCAACCTCTCGCGGTAGTGTAGTAGGTAAAAGCTTCACTGACGTTCCTGGATTTGGAAGGATCCTGGGTTCGCGCCCCGATCCAGGCAAGTCTATTATCGAAAAAAAATTCCCCTTCGGTTAAGCATATATGAAAATATATTAATTCCGAGGTAGAGCGAATTAGATATTAAAGGACATTGTAGCTCGATATATGTATATGAATCACGGAAAAGTGATATGACTTATAGATTGGCTACGTGCTGTCAAAAGCACTACGAACACTACCGGAGTCGAGGTGGGTTGATGTTGTTTCTAAACCAACGAATTACCTGCGCGCGAAAGGTATTTCAGGGTGAGAGGCGACATCAACTAATATGATAGTAAAATAAAGTAAAACATAAAAGAA
>NC_087216.1:56457332-56459832 GCF_015104395.2 Macrobrachium nipponense
TAATCAGATTTTCTTACTTTCTAAAATGGCAAATTGTAAATAACAACTTGAGATAAAAGTGTATGGTTGAGAAAGGAGAAATAATGATAAAATAAACCTAAAGACTCCTTAAGAGGATTTTCGGGAAACACCTACATTCATTTTTAACAATGACATTCATTAACCCAATGTGAGTTTTTTTTTTTTTATTATTATTATTCAAACGTGTACATTGAAAATGCTCATATTACTCACTGCCTGCAAAACACTTGAAAAATGTCATACACATGACACATTATAACATTTTTATACAGAATAACATATATTGCCATTTGCATAATAAGCAGGAGTCACTCTATAATTAGTTGTCCTTCTGAAGATGATAATCATGCCATTTACACAAATAAGAGCATTATACAAAAGTGCACCTTAGTCTTCATAAGTCATCGCTTAAAATTTTTTGTCTGCATTCAGTACCAATTTATCATAAGTAGGTTGGGGAGGTTCTGCAGTTATACTGTTGGTCCAATGATAAACAAATCTTTGAAATCTCAAAGAGAGCAAAGTATATTAACGAATGCTGAGGAGTTTGATGAAAATAAGAATTTTCCTTATTTCGTCTTTTAAATTGTTTATGACTGTACGAAATATCGCATTTTCATGATCTTTTCCATTCTTCCTTTGTAAGCTCGGTAGTTAGTGAGCTATTATTTAGATCATAAGAGATGAACAGATTTTCCTTCGAAATCCAGTAAAGTCTGTCTATGATATTTCCACGAATGTCACTTGGAAAATAGAATACTTAACATTGGAATGAAATTATTTGAAGCCATTTCCTAGTGTTTTATGGCCGTCCTTATTCGATAAATGTCATATCTACTACCGACATAAAATTATTATAAAGCCTGTAACACAAGATTTCCCGATAACGAAGTCGACATATAAAAGTTTTATGCTGATTGTGGACCGATAAAATAGGCCCATAGTGATGAGTTATATCTCTATAAAGGAAAAAACTGATGAATCTTCGTATCTCGCATCATAAATGGTATACACAATCGCAGTAAAATGTATGTGCACACACACACTCTCTCTCTCTCTCTCTCTCTCTCTCTCTCTCACACACACACACACACACACACACACACACACACATATATATATATATATATTATATATATATATATATATATATATATATATATATATATATATATATATATATATATATATGTGTGTTGTGTGTGTGTGTGTGTGTGTGTGTGTGTGTGTGTTTATAAACGAGTACTTTATCCAGTGTGAATTTCAAGGGCAATTGATCTAATACTTCGAATGTTTACCAGAATATTCGCCACACCATGGAAATATGTATTGTCTCGCACTCATGAAGATTATTATGTCCAGTCAAATTCCTGACGTAGGTTTTATACCATTGACTCGTCCATTTATTACCTGCGAACCCCGTTCCCTTTCCATCATCTTTTTATCCATACTATCTATAAAACGCAGAGCCAACTGGGAATTCTGATATGCTCTTTACATTTTAGGATGGCACAGAAATCCTTTACCGGCTCTTCGCCTCCTGTGAAGCAAAAACCAATTCGTACCATTTGTCCCAGTAATAATGGAACCCTTACACTGGATGGAACATTTCCGCCTTGGACATTTACAATCCGAGTGACTAATACATAAGAGAAGTGAATGTTAGGTATATGATAATAGATTAAATGACATTAAAGAAATAGGAGTTAAAGTATTTTGCTCAATTTCCATGAGTCATATTTTTCAATCAGGCTTCGCTAAAGCGTTATTCCATACAAAATCTCTCTGAACACACACACACACACACACACACACACACACACACACATATATATATATATATATATATATATATATATATATATATATATATATATATATATATATAGTATATATATAGTTCTTTCTTACGTGCATGAAGAGGGCGCCTTTATTTTGCCTGCTTATCTATGTCTTTTTATTAGTTCAAACCTTTTCAAGACTTTGCTCTAGATAAACTTTCAATTAATTCCTTTTTAAAATTGTACTGGTGAAGCATACTTTCATTTGTTGTATGTTGTGTATGCAACCTTCATCATAAAATGCATTTCATTTTACTGATTGCATGTACTTTATCGCCACTTCCTGACTAACCCTCATCAACCGCTCATCACGGAGTAAGTTTTGATGTAATGTTTTCGAAACTTGAAAGCAACAAAAAGGAAAAGACTAAGCTTGCGATAACGGATTCTAAAGGAAGAGTTTTCTCTTCTTCATCTTTCAGCGTTTATTAACCGGTTGACTTCTATATCACCCTATACTCTGTCTGTTTCAAGTGTTAAACAAATGTAAGTGTGATAGAATTTAAAATGATATCCGATAACTTTTTTATTGTATTATTTCTTGACAAATCTGTCTAAATTAACTAGACATTACTTTTATTTTTACAATAGATTGCAAAAGACTACTCTTCTTTAGTATCTTATTCTAAATATGCAGC
>NC_087216.1:56467332-56474832 GCF_015104395.2 Macrobrachium nipponense
TTATTCATATATATATATATATATATATATATATATATATATATATATATATATATATATATATATATATATATATATATATATATGCTTAAAAAATCACAGTACATGCACGTGACTTCATAAATAAGCGAATAAATATATATATATATATATATATAATATATATATATATATATATATATATATATATATATATATATATATATATATAATATATATATATATATATATATATATATATATATATATATAGTATATATATATATATATGCTTAAAAAATAAAAAATCACAGTACATGCACGTGACTTCATAAATAAGCGAATTCACAGGAAAATGATTAGTCAGAAATCCATGGGCTTTCGTCTTTACTAAGAATGCATTATTCGTACAAATGAGAGATTTAGACCATCCTATTAACTGGAGGTCAAGCAAGAGCCTTAATCCCTTGTAATGACACAGTTAAAATGAATATCATTGAATCTTGTTTCATCAAGTCAAATAATAAAAATGTTCTAAATTTAAGTCTTGGTTTATTTAAACTTGATGCTTTCATAATGAAAAAGTTGTAGATAAATATAAGCAACAAAATTAATATATTCGTTTTTTTACATGTTGTGGACTAAAAAAAACAGGGTCAATCTGTTTAGGTTTGTGACCGTGTGATATTCGATACAATCGGATTATCTCTTTTAATTTTTACCCTTTTTGACAATTAACCATCTGGTATTCTTCATCTTGTTGTGTACCTGAGACCTTTCTCTTCAATTGTATTTCATTCGCTCCCTGACAATGTCTTAGTAAAGACGAAAGCGTTTGGATTTCTGACTATCATTTTTCCTGTGGAATTCCCTTATATATATAATATAGATATATTATTTTAGATATATAATATATATATATATATATATAATATTATATATATAGTATATATATATAATATATATATATACTATATTTATATATTTATAGTATATATATTATATATATATATTATATATTATATATAATATATATATAGAATATAGATAGATATATATATATATATACATATCATGGAGTAAGTACTAGGGAAAGGTATACTTAATCTCAATTTTAACCGTTTTTTCATAATGTTCGAAAAGTAAGAACTCAAATTATTTTATGACAATATGCAATGACAACAGCTCTTAATAAAGTAAAAATATTTAAAACTAAAGACCGTATTCAAAGCAAATCAAAATTATAAGTAAAGGAGTTCACTGAAATATTAAAACAACGTATCTTTATGAAAGAAAGAGCAAGGCTAAAAAAAAATTAATAAAAACAGCGTGACAATCTGCGAGCTTTCTTCAGTTATGGCAAATCTTGCTTGAATGAGGTAATTCCCATATACATCAGTCCTTGATTGTACCACTTGCAAAAGCAACAGGACTCTTTTGGAACAACTTTAGCTATATCGATTGATTCGAAGCTTCCAGTGAATTCGTAATTTTCATTAGTTAATACAGATCTCCCTAGATTCCTAGCAGCTTGAAGAATGATACCAATGTTCTTCTCAGTATCTTGATATGATTCGCCTGCAGCAGAATTGCAAAATCTGTTGCTTCTTTAGGTGAACCTCGTTGTGGCTCCTTTACCTGTTTGGGATTATTGAATGCAATGTCAACATTTTCCAACTCCTCGCCTAAAAGAGTTTTTGAGCAGTTTTCTAATTGTCACTTGTGCTTCATTCAATCGATAGTCAAATGCAATTCTTCTGTAATGTTCTTTATTTTCTACATTGTTATTACATTGCCTTCTTGAACGAATTCAATCAATGAAGACAAAAAAATCCACTTTAGCAATTTAACTTGAAACATAATTTTGTTACATCCTCTCATCAGGGTTATATTTCAGTCGCAACACATTCGCAGCATGTACGTTCCAGCACCGTGCCTTGCGATGCCCTTTGCATGAGGGTCTCATGTATCGGTGCAATCACTCGATCGAAATGTTATATGTCATTCCTAAATAAATCAACAGATTCTTTCAAGCGAGTTCATGTCGAATCTGTTGCAATCGTGTATAATCTATTTCTTCGTGTTCCTTCTCCATTGCAAGAAAATGCATTTTCTTTAATCTTGCTCTGGGCGTACGTGATCTTGTTGTGTAGCTTCTGCCTACATCTTGCTGAAGAACAAGGATGTGATTTAAAAAACTCTTGCTTTTCAGAAATACTTTTACTTCAATCCATGCTAGCTTTGTGACTATATTCTTTGCAGGAATCTGAATGTCATGATGTATTTCTATCTTTCATTTCTTCAAGTGCGATAGTACCTAAACGGCAGCTATTATTCACATACTTCAGATATTTCCAGTCTGTTCTTTTTTGCACACAATGTAATACGTTTTCAAGGGAGTTTGCTTTTTATTGTTGAAGTAAGATGCAGTAAGCAAAGTCTGTGTACAGTTTTGCTCCTGGCCACTTTGACATTATGAAAAAGAAACCGATTTAAATGTAGTGCATCACAATTCAACACTTCTTTTCTCGGGTACTTAAAGCTAAACACAGTGAACATACTCATAACAAGTAATATTTTTCCAACTAGAGAAAGAATTTCTAATTTATTTTCGTACAAAAATATGAAATTGTCCTTTGATGTTCATTTCAACTCTCCAAGAGATCCTTTCCTTACTATGCATAGTAACTATTTTGTTCTCAAGTGATATCTGTCCTGCATTGGTTTGTTTTCTCTGCTTCTTCGTGGTTTTGTTTGACAATCTATAATGAAAAAGCACCCCTGTTAGAAGTAGTGATATATCTGGGATAAACAATGATAAGCATGGAACACATAAATAACTGATAATTTTAGGGACTCTTGTGTAAGTACTTGTATATGAAGGACAGGAGACTACTGGTGTCTCATCTGCTGATTGTAGTCCTACCTGGCAAAACTGCAGGAGATAATTATAACATTGTGAACAAATGATTTTTTAATCACATTTTACATATGATAACTCTGATGTCAGTTACTAATGGAAATGCAATGCTAAGTAGAATATATACCATGGAAAATTTAAAAAAATTGGTTATAGCTCGCAAACTGTTAGATTTATAAAAATAAAGTTCTGATAATTTATTGTTTTTTTTATAATGAACAAATGATTACATTGATTAATTTATACATAGGTTAACTCTAAACGAGTTATAGTTGAAAATCTAAAAGCATCTACATATTGGCGGCCATCTTGGATTGGTGACGTCATACGGGCTTTTGCCACATTTTAAGCCAATCCACATGGTAGTAGTACGTTATAGTAGACCATATTAACAATGTATTGCAGGTAGCCACTCCTTCCCTTCATTCAAAATCCCATGGGATTTTGTGACATGCTCTTCTCATAGCTGCCGTCAGTCACTTAGCAGAATTGTAAAGTACCTCACTTGCTTTAACAAAATTCGAAAAAAGTTTGGAAACTACGTTTTATGTTTTGAAGCAGAACATTCCTGTAGCACCCTGGCGAAGTTCTAGAACGATGGCAATATTATCATAAACATGTAAAGGTCCCGTGGGTAGGTAAGCTCTTTTAGATATAACGTTTTTCATATAGCGCACTAATTTTCCCATTTTCCCTGTTTTCATCACGTTTTTAAAGTTACTTATTTCTTACATAAAATATAACTTGCCAACTCGTTTCCTTGTATGTTACTAGAATATGCCAATGGCCTCACTTGGGTTGTTACCCGTTTTTTCAGTGGGTGTTACAATGCAATCTTGGATATCGGGGGAACTACATTGCTGTACGATATTTTTCTTGTGTATTTGTGTGTGTGTGTTTTTTTTTTTCTTTTTTACCAAAGAGGAAGTGTTTTCGGTTTCAGAAAATATCTAAAAAGGGGCAGGGCATCTAAAAGTAAAGTGAAAAGTGCTTGAATGCCTTTCATGCATCTGTACAGGCTAAGAGTAAGCGAGAGAATGGTGCAGCTGTTCAGAAGCAAGGGAGAAACGCAAAATTTGGGCATCCTCTAAATGATAAGAAATGGAATTCCCAACATTTATATTAGATGGTGACGCGGGTGCTTTTGCTGCCATGCAGGACATGAATTAAGGTCAGTCTTGTAGTTAAAAGGCTTAGAAATGGGCTAGAAACTTTTTGTCTATCCAATGTGTAACTGTAGTTTATGCCAATGGAAAAAGAAGGAAGGTGTCAGATTATAAAAGGAAGAATAAGCTGACCAAAAGGGTCTCGACCATTTGCAACATTATTTCACCGTATTACTGAATAGAAAATCTGGCACTCCTCCCCAAGAGATGAAGGATGAAGTCTTGTCCCAATTTAATGCTCTATCTCCACTTATACAACTTCTCAATACTTTATGCAAGCCAACAGGTAGGGTGTAGTCGGTGCCAAATTCGCCTTCAACGACGGAAATATAATTTCATTTGGACGAAGAGCAGTTGGAAGATGTCGAAAATGTACGTTCATATGATATGATGTTACAATGTTTAAAGATTAGATATAGAATAGAAAATGGGAGCCATCATCTACGTACCCTAAATATAAAGGGTTGACTTCACAGCAACCCCTGCAGTGGCCACATTGAATGACTGTTTTACGATGAGTACATTATTTACAAAACTTGGAATCCCGATGAGCGAGTCTGTTACAGTAATACCTAAAATCCAGGATAAAATAAAATGGAAAAATATTTAAATGAACATGTGATTACATGAAAGCCAGGACACCGCTTATATACCAGGAGGATTTTGATGACTCCATTAAAATGACCGTTTTCTACAATGTAAGTATTACTACTTAAATTTCTAATAACTTCGGTAGTTTTGAGCTATCAACTTTATTTGTTTACACTTTCATTGTCATAAAAGTCCCTATAATCATCTCAAAATTGTTTGATTAAAGTTTTATTTATTATGGAATTCAAGGGTCGAATTAATTATTCCGTTATTATGACAAATTCCGTTTTTAATATAACGTTTGAATATAGGAATTATTCCATATAAACAGATCGTTAAAATAAAAAAAAAGATACTAGAGCACACTGATTATTGCCGGAATATTTATACTTTTTCGTTTATTGTATTTTTCATGCACCTCCTTCAAGCTTTCTACACACGTCAATAGATATCCAAAGTGATTTGAGTGAATTTAGACGTCATCTGACCATTGTCTCCAGCCTTTGTTAAAAATGCGAGATTCACCTTTCATAACTTCAAATGAGAGAATATACAGTATTACATGTCCAGTATATATGTAATTGACAAGTGCAGAGAGACAGACAAACAGAGGCAGCCAAAGAGAGAAAGGAAAAATGTATATATATACATATATATAATATATATATATATATAGGTATATATATATATATATATATATATATATATATGTGTTGTGTTGTGGTGTGTGTGTGTGTGTGTGAGTGTGAGTGTGTGTGTATATTATATATATGTTACCAGTCAACATGGGTAATCAGTCATTACGCGTAATGACTAAAACTTTTTAGTCATTTCACGTGATGGCTGTGACCGTTAGCCGTTATGCGTAACGACTAAAATTTTTAGTTATTTCACGTAATGGCTGAAATTTAGGGTCAGGCATTTCACGTAATGACTAAACTGAATTTTAAGAATTAAGAAATAGCAATGTTTTTTTTGTTCATTTTTTAAAATCATCTTTGTAGCACTTGACAAACAATATTCAAATTCAACAACAAACAAACAAATTCAGAAAAAAAATCTCACTTTCGAATTATTATTACACAACACTTTCTTATTAAAATCAACAGTTAGAAGTCGAAGCATTTTCATTGCCTTTTATCTTGCTTTTTGTAGCACTTACACGATTACTTTCACAACGTCTGTTCCCGGCACAATTGCAACGAACAAAACCTTGGCCACCAGATTTCGATTCTTTTGTGACCGCTTGGCGTAAACGATACTTCCCTGTGTACAATTTACATCACTTTCTTTTAACAGCTTTTGAGGACAGAGATCAATCTGATTGCGGGAAAACCTTGCTTTCAACATTCCAGATTTTACACTAATTTTGTACAGTCATTTTGATCTCTAGAATATTACGAGGATCACCACGCCCTCGATCAACAGAGGTATTGGAATGGCGACATTATCTCCTGGCATTCCGGCGGCTAGTTCGAGATGACTTCGTTTCACCATTCGCTCAGCCTGTTGTAGCGAGCGGATCTTGAAGCTGATCTTTCAGTTCGTATCATGTCAATGCGTGAAGCGATGAGGTTTGCAGGATGTTCATCTTCAGTAAGAACAGGGTCATCTTCAACTAGGATTGGTACACAGCTAGGTAGTATTTGTTCATCAGCTGCTGCTGGCGTAACAACAGATAAAGATTGGCACGTCCAGGCGCTGATTGCACTGGAAGAAGGCAAGACTTCGTCCATTAGTCACAGCAGCAGGATGTTCATCTTCAGTAAGAACAGGGTCATCTTCAATTGGGATTGGTAAACCGCTAGGTAGTATTTGTTCATCAGCTGCTGCAGGCAAGACTTCGTCAGTTGTCACAGCAGCAGAATCATCTTGTAAATCAATAGGCTGCTCGGCGTTGATGGCAGCGAGTAAGTCATCTTCAGCTTGCATGCGCTGGATGATTTCTTGCGGTAATGAAGACGTAGCTACCCACTTTGGATCACAACCAAACATTGCTGTGTATGGTGCCCTACCTATTCCAGAATGAAAGCTCGAGTTCTTTTGAAATTGCACAAAACTTGATGCCAATGGACCAGTCATTGGTGTCGTTATCGCCCATCCAAGCCAACCAACATATCCCGTTAACTGTCTCCATTAGCACGCTCCACAGGGGCCTTGACTCTGTGGGTGACGAGGTTTACCGTGTACCATGACAGTCTCGGCCCGAAAAGTTTCAATTACGTAATTATTTCAGCCGTAAATTCAGTACCATTGTCACTTTGTAAGATGGAGGGTGCACCTATCAAAAGAAAAATATCCAACAAATTATGAGCAACTTCTGCAGCGCGCTTGGAAGTCAAAGCTCTGAGAATAACAAACTTAGTGAGGTGATCCTGGTACACCAATATCCACTTGAATGCATGCTGAGACATTGATTGCATATCGTTTGTAAGGAATGGGAACGAACTAAACGACTACTCACCCCATTTCGGTCGTGGACGTTTATGTTTCTTTTGACATTCATAACAGTTAGGATTTAATTTAAACATCTCTATGGCGTCGCGTGTACGTTGACATACTTCTTACCAAGTCTCTTTCACCGATTACGGTTCACGACCACCGTGGCCTGTTGCAATATGTGCGCTGTTTGAATAAAATCACTAACGTATCTTCAATGCTGACATAATACATTGGTTGTTGCTCAGGGTTGCTTCTTCTTTTGATCAATTTCTCACATCTCTGCATTGCAGTACTTCATACCTGAACAAAAAAGAAATCATAAAAACAATTACAGTAAATAGTAATAGCAATTAAAGTAAAATTGTATTTTTTCTTGTTTTTTTTTTTCTTACATCAAAGGAG
>NC_087216.1:56479832-56482332 GCF_015104395.2 Macrobrachium nipponense
GCAGATTGAGGATGCACATAGATAATGTGAGAAACGTCTCTTATGAATATATATGGCCTTTTTGATGTGTTCATTGGACCTTGCTGAATGCTGAATGCGTTTAATATCTTCGCCTGGATTCCTATACACACACACACACACACACACACACACACACATATATATATATATATCTATATATGAATGATATATATATATATATATATATATATAATATATATATAAATAATATATATATATAATATCTATATATATATATCTATATAATCTCTATATATATACTATATATACATATATCTATGTTGTGGTGTTGTGTGTGCGTGTGTATGTGTGTGAGTGTGTTTTGGGCAGAGGTTTTCTCTTGCACAATATTGTTGTTGGCGATCACTTTTGTGCCATGACTTATTTGATGCTTACTTATTCATATCTTCTAACATCTACTTTCAGCCGTTCTTCAAAATTCTGGATAAGGACACAGACGGGTGTGGCTTCCATTTATTTCTCTTACTATTGTCCGAATCATCTCAGGTTCGGTCAAGCAAGAACTAAGGCACAATAACATCCTCCATTTTATTTATAACTCTAAGAGGACGGTAGCTCTTGTTTGTGAAAGTTGTTATTACTTTTATTTAAAATACTTAGTTCCCTAAGAGGTTTTAGTTATTTATATTATATGTACATATGTTATGATATAGTGCGACTACATTATTGCTTTAGTTTGACATTCTTCTTCGAGTTCTTACATTGCTAATGCAATGATTAATTTCTTCTTCTGTGATAATTAGGCGGGCTCATTTTGGCTGTGACCTTAAACTGGATTGAATGGAGGGCTAGGCACTAGCTTCTTCCATGTGGACGCTATGATTGTTTTGTTATTATAAACACAGCTACTGTTGTTGTCATGTCCCGATATGCATTGCATTTGTACCTTATTGTGATGTCGCCTATCAGTTCTTGTAGGGATGATTTGTAGTTGTGCTTGCTAGTTCCGTTATATTTTTTATATATATATATATATATATATATATATATATATATATATATATATATATATATATATATCTATATTGTATATATATATATATATATATATATATATATATATATATATATATATATAGTATATATATATATATATATATATATATATATATATATATATATATATATATATATATATATATATATATATATATAAAGTCATATCACTTACCTTGATTCATATACATATATAGAGTTACAAATGCCCTTTATTATCTAATTCGCTTTATACCTTGGAATTTAATATATTTTTCATATATGCTTAACCTAAGGGGAATTCTTAGGCCACAATAGAATTGCCGGCAACAGGCACGAACCATCGACATCTTCAATTCGAAGACTGGCAGTGAAGCCTTAACCCACCCCGCCACTGCAAGAGGAAATAAGTTTATGCCACCTCCCATCTCAAATACCTGTCGCACTCAGGTAATTTGTAGTTTTGGAGACTGCATTAAACCCCCTCGCCCTCGGTAGCGTTTGTAGTGCTTTTGCCAGCACGTAGCCATTATAAGTCATATCACATTACCTTGATTCATATACATATATCGAGCTACAAATGTCCTTTATTTTCTAATTCGCTTTACCTTGGAATTATATATTTTCATATATGCTTAACCGAAGGGGAATTCTTAGGCCACAATACAATTGCCGGCCGACAGCCACGAACCATCGACATCTTCAACAATTCCATGACTGGCAGTGAAGCCTTAGCCCACCCTGCCACCGCAAGAGGATATAAGTTTATACCGCCTCCCATCTCAAATAACTGTCCGCACTCAGGTAATTTGTAGTTTTGGAGACTGCATGAAACCACCTCGCATGTAGCCATTAATTCCGCCAGGTAGAGTGAATTAGATATTAAAGGACATTTGTAGCTCGATATATGTATATGAATCACGGTAAGTGTGATATGACTTATATAATAGCTACGTGTTTGGAAAAGCACTACAATGCTGACCGATGTCGATGGTTCGTGCCTGTCACCCGGCAATTCTATTGTCGCCCAAGAAAATCCCCTTCAGTTGAGCAAATAGAAAATATATTAATTTCGATGTAGAAAAGTAATTAGATTAATTAAGGACTTTTGTAGCGGTCGATATATATATATATATATAATATATATATATATATATATATATATATTATATATATATAATATATATATATAATTAGTATAATAATATAATATATATATATATATATATATATATATCTATAATATATATAGTAAATTGTTACGTATATATTAAAGGTCTATATATATTATATACTATATATATATATATATTATAGGCTCTATATATATTATATATATTATGTTTTTTTATATATATAAGATATATATGTTATATAGATATTATTATATAATATATAAATATAATATATATAATATATAAATATATATATATATAAAATATATAGATTAATATATTCTATATATATAGATTTATATATATAT
>NC_087216.1:56489832-56534306 GCF_015104395.2 Macrobrachium nipponense
ATATATATATATAATATATATATATATATATATATATATATATATATAATATATATATATATATATATATATATATATATATATATATATATATATATATATATATATATATATATATATATATATATCTATATATATATATATATATATATATACTAGTTTTAAATCATTGGACTGAAGATCATGCATATATGGTTGGAAAGCTGGCATATCAATACATACTATGGCAATAATACACTGACTGTTTCAATAATAAAAATGGAAATGCATGTACAAAAGTGAGGATGTGAAGTTGGCTCCCTTGTTGCTGATGATGAACTGGGGGACTGTGCCTACTGACCCAATTGATGAAAGGTTTTCACGCAGCTCTCTGCCATCCGGTGTCATATTGGTATTGCATCTCACCACCTGGTATTCCTTTATATAACCATAAACAGGTATATGTACCCTTTGGAGTGGGGTAGGAGTCCCAGTATGTTGACATGGATGTGTGGTGGTCGGCGGTTCATTATTTTCAACTCTTCGATCCAGTTTTCTACATACCTTGTGACTTTTGACGTTTGGCATTCTCTCTTTCAATTTTTCCTGTCTTTACTCCTTCCCCACCAGATGCACTGCATATTATATTAAGCTATGTAACATGTCACAGTCATACTAACCGATAATTCAACATACTTCTTTCACATTGTACAGTCCAAGTTAGGCTAGCCTGCAAGAATAACTTTAACTTTCATAACCATCCAAGATTTGAGCTGTGGAGGACAGATGAAAAAATAAGTATTCCTGAAGGTTGCCAAATTAGGCTACCTTTGCTTAGCTAAGGTTAGGCTATGGCAGGCTACCTTTGGTTATTCGATGATCAACTGTGGTAGACTAGCTAGATGGTAAAGTTTACTTGTACACAGGCTAGTTGGTTAAGTTTAATTGTCGACCACCTAGTTGGTTAAATTTGCTTGTAGGTAAAGTTTACTTTTAGAGCTATAATGTAGTATGAATTTGAAATTATAATAGTAAAATGATAATAGTAAAATTGAAGAATAGCCTACTACCTGTAAGTGTTCTGGCAGATAAACAACAGCTGAGTCCTCTGAATACATGGGGGTTTGATAACTTACTGATAACATGGAAAATAACTGCATAACACTTCAGTATCACTTAAAACTGCAGCAGGCCTATGGCTAGGCCTCAAGATGCTATGCATACAAAGACATGAATGCCAGGCTAGAAATATAGTCCTAAACTAAAGTACTTGGGTTGATAAAATGTCGTTTTTACGTTTTATTGCTTATAATAATCATATTTTTTTTATGAAGAAGTTCCATTTTAAATTTTTTTAAATGTATATTGCTTGTGGTTATAAACTGTGCTCTTTACAGTGCCACTTTTCAAATGCTTATTTGAAATAAACTATTGTCTTTTTTATCTTGTTTTTTGGGTCACCCATATTTTCTTTTAACTATTATCAATTAAATGCAATCACAGTTAGTATGTTTTTAAGTATGTCAATGGAGGGCAATATTCCCGTGGACAATATTCATAGATGGGCAATTTTCCTGATGACCATTTTACCTGTGGTAGTTTTCCCAGTGGCAATAGTGCCTAGTGCCATATATATATATATATATATATATATATATATATATATATATATATATATATATATATACCATATATATATAATATATATATATATATATATATATTATGTATATATACATATATATATATATATATATATATATATATATATATATATATTATATATATATATATATATATATATATATATATATACATATATAAAAATACAAGAACCGACTGCCGAAAGAAAACGGTCGAGCCAATGAATGAAAAAGAGATCAGAATGCAAATTAATGAAAAGTAAAATAAATGCAAATCTGAAGCAAATTCCCCCGAAACTGACCACAAAAGCTTTTACGAGGTATTTTTTTTAGAAATTCTACCGGAATATCTAAAGCAATAAAATAAAACACCCTAGAGAGAGAGAGAGAGAGAGAGAGAGAGAGAGAGAGAGAGAGCAGATGGTAGATGAATAAAACACGCCCTCTACGCCGACAAGCGAAACGAAATATATTTACTACTTCACCTGATTCCAGTTTCCTTGGCTAACAGAAAACGAAAACTGTTGTCTTCCTGCCTTTATCCAAAAGACGAGTTCTCCGTCGCGGTTTTCATTGACCTTTCGTGATCTGCGTTGCTGTAATAATGCTGCGTGTCTGCTGGAGGTTCTCTTAATATGTGTGGTGTCCTAGCTGCTGTGTAATATGGTAAGCGACAGATCTCGATATAATGCAGTCATGACTTACTTGCTATTGAGTTATGTTTAATTCGATGTTTGTTTCATATATATCTTATTGCAGACTCTTAGCTCGTGATACTCCGATGTGTGGTAGCGCCGTTAGGCACTTCAAGGGATGCCTACATCAAGGGATGCCATGTAGACATTACAAAATTTTATTTTTTGTAAAGTCCCTTCATCCCTTAGCTGCATCCATTTCAACCTTTAATAAACCTCCATTCCAACATCTACTGTCCAAACTCGGACCGATCAGTAGTTTTCCTTTCACTGTTTAAAGTAGTGAATGGCTGAAAGCGCTGTTGCATGGCTTTATGGCTAAATGCGCATAAATTACATTGTTAAAACTGAATTCAAAATCATCCTAGCTGTATTCTTTGATACAGCTTTTAACCAACTTCGTATCTTTACCCTAGTTGTCGAAGGAAACTAAAATGGTAAAGTATTTCTTCAATGGTGTTCATGTATTGAGGGTTTATTTGCCAAAACTTTGTTCCATTTTTAGCTGTGTTTTGGCTGGGGATCAAAATGATCGTATCCCTGTGAATTCGAATTGTTACAACTTATATCTATCAGGTTGGCTTGCTGTTTGACAACTGTTCTGGACCAGTCCTTTGTGCATCTTATCGGATGTTTGAACACGGAACCTATCCTTCGGTCTGAAGGCACCTTAGAAGGACAATGCAAGAGCTTTCGACTGAACAGAAATGGTGCTGTGAAGAGAACTTAACCTGAAGAGTGTTCAAGAGCCTGGGATAATAGCTAATCTAATAGGGAACGCCCTATTAGTCAGGCTTGTCTCTATCGCCAAGGAAATTCCACGGGAGTTAAAAACTCGAGTAGCTAGTGCACCTGGTCATATGAACGTCAAGAACTGTCAGGCTTACCACCTAAGTTCTACGGACTCCTTGCGATTGAATAAAGTTTATCAACTTGGAGGAAGGCCCAAATTTTCTGTTAAAAGCGGAGGTTCGTCTCTACTACACCAGTGACGGCTGCGAATCTTTGTAGGGCGGCTGGCTGTCAAGATATTTGCCAGCTGTCCGATACTTAGCCGGGGGGAAGAGATTAACCGTAGGTTCTCTTTTGAGTCTGTATTTTAAGTCCTTCGAAAGTAATATATTTGATTCACTAAACTCTCCACCTTTATTTTCCTGTGAATGTGTTATGATGGTATTCAGTCATTTTACATTTGTAAATCTTAGTCTCTTGAACTTTAACAATATTCTGTCAAGCACATTTGCCGTAAATTTGCAGGAATGGAATTTTAGTTAATAAATGATAGATTAAATTACATTGAAAGGGCATCACGACTTCTTTTTTACATATAAATCTCGAAATAGCTTCCCGTTGAAGCTTAAAATTAAAAGTTTCATGTAAATCTCCATTACATCAATCAACTAATTAAGTTGGTGTTACTCAAGCTGAATATTAGCAAGATAAATTATTACTGTAAATTTAACCAGTTTCCAAACTGTGGCAATAGAAGTGAAAGTGATGATTCAAAATAAATCCTCAGTTCATTACTGATCTAAATTTGACCTGTCTTCTGCTCAGTAATTCGAGAAAGTACGTAAGGAAAATAACTACAGAAATTGTGAACGAAAGAAAAGACCTTTGTAATAATTGCAGCTTTAGGTATAGGGGCCAGGCGAAACTTCTCCCTCGGCCCTCGAACGAAAACTGGGAGCTTGTCACTGTTTATTGATCTGATTTTATATAATTTAGATTTTATTTTAGATTTTGCTAAGAAGTTAATATTGACAGGGTCACTGTGGTTTAACCTGCAGTATGCAAGGATTGTAGAAAAGTACGAATATTAGGTATAGGCCTGGAGACAGTAATTTATGTAGTTTGTTAAATAAGATAGTGCACGTCTGGATGGAGAACATTAATAGGCCGAGAAAAATGAAAGCTGGATGGCAGAGTGGAATTGAAGAGCAGCTAACGTGTCATAATTAAGCTATATTAAAATGATCAAACAAGGGTAATAGAACAAGGCTCTGGCTAGTTATCGTTACGAACTAGTTTAATGCCAGTATAATAATGATCAAGAATGTGAGATTTTGATGTTTAAAACTTTTGATGACTCCACTCGAACTACTAATATTTATTGTACAGGTGGATGTGATCGAGAATTTTTGATAAAGTACTTCCAAACTTAAGGCCTGTCCACACTAGCAGGCATGCCATTGGGTACGTGCAGATATTTTTTTTTTTCTTAGTGCCCGATGGGCAAACACTGTTACCATACCCCGTTTCAAGACACAAGGTGGGAGAGTGATCGGCGGGCACAAATGGAGGTGATTAAAGATGGTGAAGCCACGGGCAAACTAGCGAGTAACCCGTGAGTGTAGTTGAGTAAAACACCAGAAACTGACTTGTCCGGTGGTTTGTTTAACCAACGCTGGTGTCAAGCACAATAGGTTTCCAAGACCATAGTTTATTATCGATCTCTCACTTACAAAAGGGTGTTCTAAGAATAAAGTCATCATGTCCGGCAAAGAAACTACAAACATTCACTGGTCAAGAGAAGAAATCATACAATTAATTGACTTGTACCGCCAACATCCATGCCTATGGAATGTCAAAAGTGACATGTACAAGGACAGAGCTAAACGTGTAGCGGCTTTGACAGCAATATGCTGCGGAATTACGCAAGACGTGCTGCCATTTACCACCCAGGCGGGGATATAAAACCGGAAAATAGCAAAACCTTGCGAAATCAACACAGACGTTAAATGCGATTGTTGAAAACTCACGCAAATCAGGAGCTTGGGATAGACGACATTTACATCCCACAGATTATGGTGTTTTAATGACCTTTCTTTCCTTAATGATGGTGACACAATCAGACCATCCCTCTCAAACATAGATAATAGCCACCAACGAACGATACAGCTGAGGAGGAACATTCTGATCATGAGGTATGTACGGTGTGTGCCTGTGTCTGACTCTTATTTTATTTATGCTTTATGATTTTAGCATTAGATTATCATATTGTGCTTGACATATCTCCTTTGGGTGTTTTATGCTATTCATATTCTCAGTTATCCATGATTCTCAATGATACTTTAATTTTTTTTATCTAATTTTAACTTGTATATATATATATGTATATATATATAATATATATATATATATATATATATATTATATATATATATATATTATATTATATATATATATATATATATATTAATGTATATATATATGTATGTATATATATATATGTATATATATATATATATATATATATATTTATATATATATATGTATATATATATATGTATATATATATATATGTTATATATATATATATATATATATATATATATATATAGTATATATATATATATATATATATATATATATATATATGTGTGTATATATTGTATATATATGTATATATATATATGTATATATATATATATATATTTATATATGATATATATATATATATATATATATATATATATATATATGTATATATAGTATATATATATATATATCTATATATATATATATATATATATATATATATATATATATATACTATATATATATATATATATATATGTATCTATGTGACGGTACTTACTTTCTTTGCACAGATCTAAGGTAACGTGTGCCGTGGAGGCTGTACTTTGGGAATTAGGCTTATATAAATTCTTCTTGTCTTGCTCAATGTTCTTCAATCTGGAATTCGTTAAAAGGAAGGGTTCTACTTTTAGATGAGAAATGAAATTGATATATTCATACAAATTACGTTTTATTCTTCGTTAGGGGTTCTTACAAGTGTTTTTCCACCTTTCTGAGTTACTGGGCTTTTGGACTGATAAAACTTAATTGGCACTTGTTGCAATTACGAGTCTATAGCACGAGGGAAATTTACTGAGTATTGATTGTCACTTTCACTGTCTTTGATTGCTTCGCACACACACTTTTGCACCTGTTCTTCTTCTGGGGATTCTTCTGTCCTTCTCTGTTTTCACAGCCATGCCACTGCAGCTCTCCCCTCAGGCTCCCGGTTGTTCGTCTCTCTTGGCTTCTCTGTTCCCCTTTTTTTCTCTGCTCCCTTTTTCTCTGCTCTCTCTCTGTCTCGCCCTTTTGTTCAGTTGAAATCTCCTTAGCCCCGCCTTTGGATTTTTGGATTTTGACTGGGTGTGGCATTTTCTGAAAGACTTCTTGTGCCTTAGTGGCTGCAAACATTATACAAGACCGCCTTCCTGTCAGGTCTTCTACAGTAATTCGTAGGCTTTGAATTTGTATACGCCTCCTTCTTCATGTCCTGGCTTCTTAGGGCGTATC
The DNA here is from genome assembly GCF_015104395.2 of Macrobrachium nipponense. Classification (NCBI taxonomy): domain Eukaryota; kingdom Metazoa; phylum Arthropoda; class Malacostraca; order Decapoda; family Palaemonidae; genus Macrobrachium; species Macrobrachium nipponense. The sequence goes on from NC_087216.1 coordinate 56,496,461, forward strand.
CTTTTAGTAACCTCATAGGTCATTCGTTGATACCTTTTGGGCTGTCTTATGACCAACACTCATGGCTTTTGATTCGTCGATACTAGAGGCCTACCTTTGGGATGGGTGGAGCTTTTAAGATTTGGTACTTCCCTCTTTCTAACAACGGGTCATAGAATTCCCTTTTAACATATGCCAGATGGCTCTCTCTGACCTGTTCACGAAAGGAACGCCGATTAGTCATAGGCGCTAATGAGAGTAGTTTCCAATTTCTCGAATATGCCTGGGCGATATCGCTGGTCACTAATCGCTGGTACGGACAGAGGCTTTTTGGGGAGATGAAAACCAGATGTCTGATGGCTAAAAGCCTAATGTTTTGAGTAACAAAATCCCTTCGGTAAGAAAAATCATTATCTTATTCCTTTTCCTTTCTCTTCTCTTATTATCCGTTTCGTGCCTTTTTCTTAAGTATTATTAAGTTATTGTCTTTTGGAATAACGACACTGTGCCACACTATTACAGTCTCGGCCCGCTACCATCGCTGACTCCGACAGCATTATCTAAGCTGAAGCAAATATTATACCTACAAGAGGACTCCTAACTAATGCTTCTTGGAAATCATATTGAAACTTTAACTCAAAAACATCAAAAGTGAATTTAAACATGAGCAAATCCTTGATTAAGTACGTTAAGGGCAACAATCAAAATTGAATGTAAACATGAGTAAATTCTTGAGTAAGTAACATTCAGAGCAACATAAAAAAAAAACTGAATATGAATATGAACAAATACTTGATTAAGTAATATTAAAAGAATCATCAAACTGAATTCAAATATGAGTAAATCACATTAAGAAACATGAAACTGAATGCAAACAAAATAAATCACCAAAAAAACACAAGAAAAACTGAAAGTTTAACATACATAAGCCCTTAAGTCACATAAGTTATATAAATGCAGGTAGAAGCAAAAAATAATGGTAACTATCCAAGTTTACAGTACATGATTGGTTCAGTCCTCAGTCCTATTATCTAGGTGGATATCGTCTTTCTTTATGGAAAAATAAATTTCGTTCTTTGTTGACGACACTTGATGGCTTCTTGTTTGCTGCGACCTGCTACTTGGAGACAAGTCCTTGGAGAAAATATCCTTGTGTATTTGTATGCAATAACAAGTGTGTCCTTGACTTCCTACTGAGAGTGTGTATTGTGTTTATGCAAAATTTCATTGGACATTCTTACTGTAATTTTCTGAGTAACCTAGTACATAAACAATATAACTTTACTGCTTGATACTAAAACAAATTGGCAACTCAGTTAAAGGAACCGGTTAGTGGTTAATACTTGTAGGTTTCTTCTACTGTGACAACAATTAGTAAGTTTTCACCAATCCATATATTGTTAGTAAGTTTTCAACAACTACTATCTTGTTATGAGTCTTCATCGATTAATACTTATTAGTAAGTTATCATCAATCAACATCTAATGGATTTGAACAAAGTAAGTATATTAATTACCCCTTCAAAATCATAATCATTTCTGAAACGAATTCTCTTATCTTAAAATCTCTTAATGTCTATCTTAACCCTTCTTATTTATTCTTTTACTTCGAAGAATGTTCTTATGGAACGGTTAAACTTAATATACGTCTTGAAATTCTTATACTGCGCTTTGAACCGTTTCTTACATACCCAAATATTTCCCTTCAAGTCAAAATTAATTTGAAGTTAGTGCACATAACTCAAAATTTTGCTACAAACCGACTAATTAAAGTAAGAATTGTAACAATAAAAGATTATTCCTAAGTCGACCGATGAAGGTAAACTTAGCAATAAAGAAATCAAATAAATACATGGGAATAATTGGATGAATTAATGGGTTTGTTCTTCTGTTTCACTGAAAAGTGACTCTTCTATTTCTTAGGTTATATCTAGTTCCTTCTTCTGGAATGTCTTCTGACGTCTCTGTCATTTCGGATTCTTCAACTTCTTTGGTTCTCTTGACCTTGTCCTTGTTTATCCAAAATTCTTCTTCTAATGATTCAGCGTATGTGGAAGGCATTTGGTTATTCATTTTCTTAACCTTTATCTTAGTTTCTTGTACGTCTACGACCTTGTATGGTCCTGTGAATTTTTTGTGGCTAACTTATAATTAATACCACTTCTTACTTCCTTCTTAATATAGACTTCATCCCCTTTCTTGTAGTCTACAGGCCTTAATCCTTCTTGATGCTTCTCTATCATATTCTGCTGGGCTTCTTCTAGATTCTTGTGCAATTGCTTGTGGATTACTTTAAAGTTTCCGATTCTTATCTTCATGATATCTTCAGAGTAATTAGGCTGTACTGGCTGATTCAGCCATGCATAAGGTAATCTGGGTTCATATCCCATCAAAGCTTTTATGGGAGTTGCTTGAGTACTCGTATGATGCCTTGCATTTAATGATAATTGGACTAAAGGTAAATTGACGTCCCAGTCAGGATCCTGTCCTACTGTGTGACGTAATACGTCTAAAACCTTTCTGTTATTCCTTTCTACCAAGCCATTGCTAGCTGGGTGATACGGCTGTATCGCTACCTTTTCTACCTTAAAGGCGTTACAATTTCTTGAACTAATGAGTTGTTGAACTCGGTCCCATTATCAGAAATAATGAGCTGTGGGGCAGAATATCTGCAAAATATCTTATCGAAGAGTGCGGTTGCACAATCCTTGGCACTTTTACTAGTTAGTGGTACCAACTCTGTATATCTCGTGAGCGCGTCGATACATACTAGTATATTCTTATTCCCTTTACTCGTGGTATGGAGATTTGTGATAAGATCAATAGATACTCTTTCGAAAGGAGTCTGTGGGATAGGATATTTCCCTAGTGGTACTTCCTTGTCTGTTCTTCCCTTGTAGCTGTTGCATGTATTGCAGCTCTTCACATAATTACTAACATCCTTGTGAATTCCCTTCCAATGGAAAGTTCTTTGAATTAATCTAATTGTCTCATCCCTTCCTGGGTGAGCTCTCATGTCATCATCGTGCATTAGCTCAATGACCTTGTTTCTTAGACTCTTAGGTACTAACCTTTTGTGCAGTACACCTAGAAATTGACCAAATGGATCATATTCGTGACACATCCAAATTAATACGCCATCTATGTCCGTTAGTGCATCTGTGGACATCCAACCTTCCTACCTAGTTCGGTTAATTCTTGTTGGCTGTGTTTTCTTTCGTTTCTAACGTATTTGAACAGTTCCCTTATATCTTCATCTCTTTCTTGTTCCTTTATGAAATTTTGCCGGGAAAGCTCCTCTGTATAATGCATGGTAAGTACATTTACGTCACTGCACATTGTTTCATTCTTTTCTTCTTCTTGACTTATCATATTTGTACTATCATCTTGTGATACATATCTTGATAATGCATCTGCTACCTTATTCGTTTTCCCAGGGACATATTTCACCTCTATATCATAATCTTGGGCTGTCATGAACCAACGGGCTCTTCGTCCAGAAAAATTAGGGTTCTTTAGCATTTCTACTGCGGCTGAATGATCCGTGAACACGGTTATCTTGTAACCAAAAATGATATATCTGAAATGCTTTAAAGCGTCTATAATAGCTAGAGACTCGAGGTCTGTTACTGAGTAGTTCACTTCTGAGGGCTTTAATTTCCTACTGTAATAAGCTATCGCATTATCTTATTATCTTGTCTTTGCATTAAACATGCTCCTATACCAATGTGGCTTGCGTCCGTGGCTAAAAAGAATTCTTTGCCAAAGTCTGGAAAGCTAAGTACTGGGGGATGTGTTAATCTTTCTTTCAATTCATCAAATGCTTCTTGCTGCTTGTCTGTCCATACAAATGATACGTGTTCCTTTAAAAGTTCAGTTAGTGGTGCGGATATGACTGCAAAGTTCCCTATGAACTTGCGGTAAAACCCTGCTAAACCTAAGAATGACTTTACGTCCTTCTTGCACTGAGGTGTAGGATATTCTTAATCGACTTAATCTTCAAGTCGTTTACTTCTACGCCCTTTTCACTTAGTGTATGACCAAGGTAGTCTATTTTCCTTTTAAGGAAGTTACACTTCTTTAGTTTAAGCTTCAGGTTGGCTTTTCTTAATCTCTTAGGACTTCTCTGACTAAAGTCTATGTGTTCCTCTATAGTGTCTGTTGCTATTACCAAATCATCTATGTAAACAGTGTACGTCGTTGCCTAGTAAATCGCCCAAAATTTTATCCATTAATCTTAGAAAAGTTACCGGGCTTGACTTTAGACAAAGGGCATTCTTACATACTGGTATCTGCCGTTACTAGTGGAAAAAGCAGTCAAAGGTTTGCTTTCTTCGTCTAGAGGGATTTGCAAGAATCCCTGCAATAAATCTATTGTGGTGAAGTATCTCTTGGACCCTATAGTGGCGATAAGATCTCGCATTGACGGCATTGGATAAGGATCATTTTCAGTAATTTGGTTCAATTTTCTGAAATCCACAACTATTCTATAAGTTTTGTCCCTTTTAGGAACTAGCAAAAGTGGAAAAGACCATGGGGATTTAGATGGTTCTATTATTCCTTGCCTATTCATTCTTTGTACTTCTCTTTCGATGATCTCCTTTTGGGAATGTGCTACTCTATAAGCTGGTATGTAAATTGGCTTTGTGTTTGATGGAATGTCTATCTTGTGCGTTATTTCGCGTGTATTTCCCAAGGTGTCGCCGTCTAGAGCGACTATATCATTATATTCGCACAGTAAGTCTATGAATTCTTCTCTAACATGGTTTACCTTAATGTCCTTTAAATGAAATCCTATCTTAGCTCTTCTCAGTTTTATGTCCTGAGCATAATTTTCATTTCCTTTACTAATTGCGGCTACCGTTTCCCTTTCTACAACTCGGATAGGTATTGAGTATACTTCTGCTAGGCCTATCTCTGTACCTGGTGTTAACTTAACCTTTCCTCCTCTGTTATTCGTAATCTGTAACGCTATTTTGCTCTGTCTGACTTCATGTAAACTAGAAGAATAATGTATTCCGTTTACTTGCGACTTTTCAGTAAGCGTGAGAATTTCCTTCCCTTCAAAATTGGTTTACTGTACATTCATACCCAAGTACTTTCTCCTGGTTTAAGTCTTAATTCCCTTTCTAACTTTAAATAAGTGCATTGATTTGATTCTAAGAGGTTAATGATCTGTTGTGAACTCGTGGTGCATTCTGGATATCTTCCCTCTGTCTTATCCTTCTTTAAGATACCTTTCAGTGTGGGATTCTCTGTAGTCTGGGTTCTTTTAATTAACTTGCATATTGGTATTCTAGAAATCTCACGACCGTTGTTAATCACTAGTTGTTCTCTAGGGGCATCAATGCTTATCCCTTGTCTAGCCATAGTTGGATACCTATCAGCAAATGAGCAAAAGCTAATTGTATATCTCTGGCTACCAGAACATTTTCTCTTAGAGCAATTCTTCCTAGCCTAAATGGAAAATCTAACTGTCCAATTACGTGGATATCATTACCCTGGACGTCTGTGATTCTACAATCTACTGCTGTGTTCAAACTTAAGTGAGAAAAATACAATCGATACACCTTTTCTGACATTATATTCTTAGGACTACCTGTATCAAAGAATGTAATAATAGGTTTCTCTAGACCGACATGTGCGGGAAATAATGGTCTATAATTATATTCATTTCCTACATCAACTTTGCTAACCTGTGTAGCTGGGCTTAGCCTTGACATTCCGGACGTTCTCTCTGTTATAGAGGAAGATTCATTGTACCAGTAAGCAGAAAATTTCCCATTGCGTCGTCCGACATTGACTGAACTGATTGATACCCTATGCTTGCTGTTTGATTAGCATACCTATTTGGAGCTGAATCTCTATTTCCTCTAACTGGGGGAGATTGACTATTGTTTCGACTCTGCCTCTCGACTGAGATCTACCTCTAGGAGCTGAAACAAATTTTATTCCCTGCATTCTCGAGCACTATGTCCTGTTCTCTTATGGAAAGACAGAAGGCTATCCCTCGGCAGTCACTGGCATAATGTCCTCTCTTCTGACAGTTATAACACGTGACTGTCGAAAATCCTCCTTGAGAAGATTTACCTGGCATCTTATTCTGCCTTCTAGATGGTGTCCTAGATCTATTTGGACCTCTTTCCTTTTGTCCTATAGCGACTAAAGGTCTGTATATAGGATTCCCTTCAGGTCTTCTGCCTATGATTTTTTGTTTCCTCCTCTTCATCTCTGCTACATCATCGGATGTCTCCCACTTACGTGTCATCCTTGCAATGACTTCCGTTGGCAGGCTTCCAATCATTATTGCTAGTCTAAATATATTTTTTTAACTTGACTCATTAGCATTTTTTGCTTGCCTCCTTCTACCTCTATCCAACCTGTGGATTCCATGAAGTTACCCCCCATTCAATCATATTGTTATACAACTGAGAGCTAAACTCTTGATAACGTCTTTCGTCTAACTTAAATTGACGCACTATCCTTGCCAAGCTAGTAACTGGATCTCTTCACCAACTGTGGAATAGACCTTCCTCCTAAAATACCGTTTCAGTTCTTCCCCAATTCTTAAGATCTCGGTAAGTCTCGGAGTGGACGTATCGCTCTAAGTCTCCTCCGGCTTCCAAATCAAGATAAACTCTTGGCTTCAATAAGCTTTTCTCTATCTGTCCCCGTTATGCATCTAGGCGTGTCTCCACCTGCTCTATCCAGTTCTCTAAGTACAAGCTAACTGACCATTTTTCTTCTTTCTTCCGCAAAATTTAGCTATGTGATTAATCACATGTCCCTTATGTGTTCCCATTACTGCTGCGTTCGAATTCGCGGACGTGTACCTTCCGGCATGGTTAATTTCCTTGTTTGACTTCCTCGTGAGCACAGGCGTTCTTACGTTCTGATAAGGAGTCGGTCTCCCTTTGACCATCGACTCGTTAATGGAAATTTTCTTAAGTACTGAGTATCATTATAAGTATCAAAGTTATGACAGTATTAACCCAAAAGAAAATGATAATAACATAAAGTATTTTTACTAAAGTATTCGATCACCAAAAAAATAAAAGAATTTTCCCCGAAAATATTCTCAAAGTCTTACGTTTACCGGTGAGCGATTCTTAAACAACAACAAAAACCCTCTTAACAGTACTGGTAAAACGATACTGAACTGACCGTAAAGTGTACGCTAACGAGAGACCTCCCGTGAATTACCCTTGTTATCCTAACAAACAAAATAAAAACAAGTAAACGTTCACTCGACGTAACAAGTAAAAGCAAACACTAAAAGAACAAAAAAAAACAAAGTACAAGAATCACAAAACAACCAAAATCACAAAAATAACTAAAATGACACAATCAAAATTCAAATTAAAATTTAGAGTTATTGGTTAGTAAATACAAATGTTCGGGAAAAGGTCTTAGTAGCTGATTATTTATAATTAGTAAAATGAAATATCGTAGAGTTTGTTTTTCGTTGCCAAAAAAAAAGTTCAGTATGAAAATCCTTTAATCTTGAAATACCAGAAATTGTCTAACTGAAATGTTAATCGCGTAATTTACTTTCAATAAAGTTTGATGTTATGTAAGTGTGAGGATAATATTTTTGGACTTAACTTCTTTCGTCGTCTTCGACATCCGGGTTTACGTCTGACAGCTTGCGTTCGCCTACCAGCGCGTTGAATGATGTGTTGGTTCCCCCTCTCTCTCTCTCTCTTCGGAAAGGGACCTCTCTCTCTCTCTTCTTTCCTCTCAGAGCAGGATTGCGTTGACGGATGCGTTTTCGGGATCGTTTTCTTCCTCTTGATATTTTTCTTCATGCTTTCGACATCTTGTTCTTCTTGTGGAACGACTGTTCTTGTTCTTCGGAGTGGAGTTTTTCTTTCGCAAAGTGTGGGTGGCTTTTTTTTTTTTGGTTTTTTTTTAGCGCTTTTATTGTTACGACTCGATAACTGTCTTTGAATTTGGGGAAGCACTGGTACTGTCTTTGGGGGAGAACTTTCTTTTCGAGTGGCGTGAATGGATTGAAATCTCTTATCCGACACTAAACTTTGATTCCCTTTCGCGCCGCTGTCTTTAACTGTCATTCGTGTCGCTAATCACCATTTCTTTGCTGTCTCTTTTTGTCTCTTCCTATCCTTACCGCTCGACTTCAATTAATCTTGTCACTATATCAATCTTATCTCATCGTATCCCATCGCTCTGCCACAATAAATCTGTGACGGTACTTACTTTCTTTGCACAGATCTAAGGTAACGTGTGCCGTGGAGGCTGTACTTTGGGGAATTAGGCTTATATAAATTCTTCTTGTCTTGCTCAATGTTCTTAATCTGGAATTCGTTAAAAAGGAAGGGTTCTACTTTTAGATGAGAAATGAAATTGATATATTCATACAAATTACGTTTTATTCTTCGTTAGGGGTTCTTACAAGTGTTTTTTTTCCACCTTCTGAGTTACTGGGGCTTTTGGACTGATAAAACTTAATTGGCACTTGTTGCAATTACGAGTCTATAGGCACGAGGGAAATTTACTGAGTATTGATTGTCACTTTCACTGTCTTTGATTGCTTCGCACACCACACTTTTGGCACCTGTTCTTCTTCTGGGATTCTTCTGTCCTTCTCTGTTTCACAGCCATGCCACTGCAGCTCTCCCCTCAGGCTCCCCGGTTGTTCTCTCTCTTGGCTTTCTCTGTTCCCCTTTTTTCTCTGCTCCCTTTTTCTCCTGCTCTCTCTCTGTCTCGCCCTTTGTTCAGTTGAAATCTCCTTATTGCCCCGCCTTTGGATTTTTGGATTTTGACTGGGTGTGGCATTTTCTGAAAGACTTCTTGTGCCTTAGTGGCTGCAAACTTATACAAGACCGCCTTCCTGTCAGGTCTTCTACAGTAATTCGTAGGCTTTGAATTTGTATACGCCTCCTTCTTCATGTCCTGGCTTCTTAGGGGCGTATCCTTTTAGTAACCTCATAGGTTCATTCGTTGATACCCCTTTTTGGGCTGCTCTTATGACCAACACTCATGGCTTTTGATTCGTCGATACTAGAGGCCTACCTTTGGAGGGTGGAGCTTTTTAAGAATTTGGTACTTCCCTCTTTCTAACAACGGGTCATAGAATTCCCTTTTAACATATGCCAGATGGCTCTCTCTGACCTGTTCACCGAAAGGAACGCCGATTAGTCATAGGCGCTAATGAGAGTATTTTCCAATTTCTCGAATATGCCTGGGCGATATCGCTGGTCACTAATCGCTGGTACGGACAGAGGCTTTTTGGGGGAGATGAAAACCAGAATGTCTGATGGCTAAAAGCCTAATGTTTTGAGTAACAAAATCCCTTCGGTAAGAAAAATCATTAATCTTATTTCCTTTTTCCCTTTCTCTTCTCTTATTATCCGTTTCGTGCCTTTTTTCTTTAAGTATTATTAAGTTATTGTCTTTTAGGAGAGGGGAATAACGACACTGTGCCACACTATTACATTAGATATATATATATATTAATTATATATATATATTATTATATTATAGTAATATATTAAATATATATAGATATAATAATATATATAGTACATATAGTTATATATATAATATAAGTATTATATATAAATCAATAATATATATATATATATTAATATATATATTACATATATATGGATGGAATATAGAATATAATTTATTCTATAATATATATAATTTATATAGTATAATATAATATATATATATATATATATGATATAAGATCTTATTTATGGATTGGATATATATATATATTATAGATATATTAGGGATATGGATATATATTATAATATATATATAATATATATATATATATTATATATAGATATATATATGTTAATATATATAGATTGTATATATATATATGTATATATATAATGTATATATATGTATATTATTATATAGATATATATATATATTACATATATATATATATATATATATAAGATATATATATATATATATATTATGTATATATTATATATAACATCCATATAATTATACACCATAAATATATATCATAATATATATATATATATATATGTATCTATATATATATCCATCTATTATAATACTATAATTATATATATAATATGTATAATATGTATTGTCTATATAGTGTATGTATACCATATATATATATGTATCTCATATATATATATATACTATAGTATACTAATATAATATTATAATATATTAGAATATATATATGATATTATATATTATAGTATGTATGTATATAGTGTATAAAAATATGTTATACATAGTGTAATATATGTATATACTATATCCAAATATAATACTTATATAGATCATTATATCATATAATATTATATATCGTATAATATATATATATTGTATAATAGTGTATATATGTATATACTGTATATATGTTATAATATATATACTATATCTTATAAATATCTATATATCTTATATATATATATATATATATATATATAACTAGATAATATATAATATATATATATACTATATATAATAATGTATATATGTTATAAGATTGTATATATGTAATTTATATGAATTTACTGTATTTATGTATTTATTATATATATATATAATATATATAATATATATATATATATTATAATATATATATATATATATATATATAGATAATATAGTAATAATATATATTGATATATATATATATATATATATATATATATATATAATTGTGAGTATATATGGGGTATGGGATAATATACTTATGTTTAATATATATATTATATTTATATATATCATATATGTATAATATAGATTATTATATATATATTATATATATACCATATTAGTATACTAATATATGTATATATAATATCATATATATATATTATACTTATTTATAACATATATACATATATATTATAGTATTAGATGCTTGATGCTGTTTTAATGAATTTTTGCAAACATTTTTTAGCAAAAATAAAAAGTTTATGTTCCCAAATTCTGGTATTCTACATTTGAGGCTATATTTCAAAAACTTATGCAAAGAATAACCAATATATCATTTTAAATATAGTTTATCATCATCATCATTTTTTGTATCTCTCTCTCTCTCTCAAGAACAGACATTAACTATGTGAACAGACAGGATGTGTGTCGTGATAAATTCATAAAAATAGTGCGTTGTATAATTGAATATGTGAGCACAGTACTCTAGTAATGATTTTACCAGTATGAACAATGATAATCGAGGTTCATGATGCCAACATGCATATACTGCGTTTCATGGTGAGGAAGAAAGAAAAGCTACTACATAACGGTTCATTTATTATTATTATTATTATTATTATTATTATTATTATTATTATTATTATTATTATTATTATTATCATATCTGTATTTTTCCCGTGACTAAAAATGTTAAGTTTAACAAAAAATGCACTACATTAATAGCTAAGCAAAGAGGTAATTCAACACATTATTTAATCATTTATCGATCTATACTGCCATGGCACTGCCCCTTCTCCATTAAAATACTGCATATATTGTTCACGGACATTCCTGGCACAGCCATGTCATTCCGGCTCACCCTCTGTAGCCCTGGTAATTCATAAGTTTGTCGCCAGCTTCCAGGAATAATGTTTCCTACTGAACAAATCCTTCAAACATCTTAAGCATCCTTCAGGCGTGTAGTGGCTCACATGGTCTCTCCTGAGGAAGTTATGCAGAGATGTGCTTGCTAAAACTATGATATATGGTATGGTAGTTGAACAGGTGACAAACACGCGAAATCTGTTTGCCAAAATGCCAAATGCATTTTCTATAGTACGTCTTGCCCTGGAGAGACGATATGAGAAAATGCGTTCCCTTCTAGTCTAATTAGTATGTGGAAAGGGTCATAATGTGTCGGCGCAACGGAAATGCTTCGTCTGCCACAAAAACGTATGTAGTGTCATCTCACTTTCCGATAACCATTCGATCCCCTGGCAGACCAGCAGTTTGACTTGCAATACGAGATTGAGAGTACAGTTGTCCCACAGGCCTCCGTCTGATACTCTACCATTTGTGCCTATGTCTACATATATAAATTCACAGTTTGCATCACATATGGTAAAGAGTACGATGCTGTGGCTTCCTTTGTAATTAAAGAATTACGAACCACTATCAGTGGAGGCCTTATCAACACATGTTTCCCGTCAATAGCCCCCAAACAGTTTGGGAAATCCATCTTGTTTGAAAACCATGTGCCACACGCAATCCATTCCTCTGGGTTTTAGGTGTCTGTAAATGAAATTTAGAAGCAGTATGTCAGTGAACTTTAGATTAAGCAAATATAATGACTCAATTCCATGACCTTTACCTGCATAGCTTTCATAACCAAGCAGTCAATCTTTCTCTCCCTCTTCTATATTTTCTATTTCTATTTTGTTTTTGTTTATCTTTTTTCTCTTCTCTCTCTCTCTCTCTCTCTCTCTCTCTCTCTCTCTCTCTCTCTCTCTCTCTCAAAAGAAAAAAAAATTCCTGATATATAGTATATATATATATATATATATATATATATATATATATATATATATATATATATATATATATATATATATATGTGCACTACAGTCTATTCTCAATATTACAGATTTTCAACGATCCAGTACTGATGGCAGTTGGTGGAACATCTCTTGCAGCAACAACACCTGTAATGACACCGCCTGCAGTGTTTACTGCATGTCCTACGGACAATACGGACAATTCAGCCAAAAGTGACACCTTTACTACAGTGAATACTGCCAATCGATCAGGCAAAAGGATGCGTGACGATGCAGACAATGTTATGGGGGAAGCCCTCCAACAGCTGAGGGAATTGTCGTCTACACGGACACTGCTGATGATTGTCCTGCTTTTGCAACCGTAGTTGCAAACGATCTTCGACAATTGAAAGGGGAAACCAAAATTTATGCAGAAAAACTAATTTATGATGTTCTTTTTCTTGCTAAACTTTGTCGTCTTTCGTCGACATCAATGGTTAAAGAGTAGTTTTTCACATTTATATTACTGTTTATTGTTGATATAAATTACCATTACTTGTTTTTTTTGGGGAAGGGTTCGTCAGGATACACAATATGGCATTATTCATAATTAGCATAGAAAATATAAGATTACTTGGTGTGTAAGTGATGTTTTCATTAACCTTTAAACAAACACTCACCTTTAAATAATCATCTTTGAGAACTGCATATATGGCTTCACATGTCTCCGGTATAATTAGAGACAAACTCTGCTTTGATATCCTCGTTGTATATTGCAGCGATGTATATGAGCACCCAGATGCTAAAAATCTGAGCTTTGCCTCAAATTGGTATCCTGCTTTCTTATGTACGGTTCCACTTCTGCAAGTAGTGTATAGAAACTATTTACATCCATTCTCATGTACTTGATAAATTCATGCTCAGGTCCATGTTGGAGTTCACGTAATATAGTCACATGACTTCCCAACTCTCTTCTACGCAACCACACTCTACACACGCTCTCCTGCACTCTATCCTTTTTTTTCCTTTTTTCTTAAACACACTGCAAGTATTAATCCACACACTGCTATTTTTTTCTTTTCCACTGTGCTAGGCATGGTGTTATTGCCTACAGAACGACCTAAACTTCCTGACCAAACCCACCTATCCTGCGTTGTGGAGAAGACTACAGCAGCGTTGATATATTGCCTCGCGAGTATTTCCTCATTAGTTTGAAAGAAAACGTGAGAGGTATACGTGACCTAAATTAGCTGATCTCTCAAATTCAGGAAGCATTACATGAAGAGTGAAATAATAAAACAATTTTATGAGTTTTTTTTTATTTACATAATTACTGTATTAGCTATACAGACATTTTATTTACATATCCAATACCATTTAAAGAAGAAGTCATTACTCTTCATTAATTGTCCTACTCCTCCACCACCTCTTCCTCATTTATATCATCACCATGACTTCAAGCATTCAATCATAGATTTAGTCGGCGTAAACCTAGTGCAACCTCCAGCCTTTTTTACTGCTTCAGATACCATGATGATTGCGTGTGTGTGTGAGTAAGAGAGAGAGAACAAGCGAATGAATGAATGCTATGCATGTAAAGTTCTTTACTCATGTTATTCTATAGACCTGTCCATACAGTTTTGTTCCCCATTACAGAGACATGTATCCATAAGCGAACAGAATATGTACATATCACATTCACAGTACCTACATCAAAATTATGTTTGTCTTAAAAACAAAAAAATCTTTGTGCGTATGTTTCCAAATAAAAAGGAATATAAATAAATTTTTCCATAGAACCGAGTTGGGATAGGCTGTCTACCATTTATTTTATATTATTTTTTTTATTTATTTTTTGCTAGTCGCTCTAATACGAAAGTGCATAAAACGTAATGAATGTTAAGAACGGAACACAATTTCCCTATAAATATCTTTTATGCATTTTAATTATTCATTATTCAATATCCAGTAAGTAGCTACGAAATTTATCTCCAGTGACAAATACATTTGACAATACTTTTCAGGAATGAAAAACATACAAACATCAAAGTACATCAGTTGAAATCTTAAATATAGAATATGTTTTACATATGCCATGTATGAATGTATATATATATAAGTACTGTAGATAAGTTTGTGTGTATACATACATATGAAAAAAAATCTGTAGAAATGCCTTAATACAGCTATAAGCGTTGAGGAAATATTTCCTCATATTATCAGTTTGAGGGGGAATTAAGTACTCATATCCTCGTCTGATTATCCCTAACTCAAATCTTCATCGTTAGCAGACAAATTTCCTTACTTTGTTACGCTGCTACAGACGGATTTTGCCTGGTGAGGGCAGAGTCCGTCGGGCTCTGCCTAACAGTATGAGCCCGAAAGGATACGATCATCTGGTAACATTGCTTCAGAAGCGAGAGAAATACAAACAGCGGGCAGTGTCAGTCCGGCTCTGCTCGACAATGTGGACAGGGCCTTGAGCAGTGTCACCTGGCAATCTTCTCGTTCTGGCTTCATATCCGGCCAGTCAGTATTGTGTAACAGTTAATGGGAATAGCGTTTACCCGTCGGGCAGTGCCTGCTAGTGTAGACAAGGCAAAACAATTTCTTCGTTGGAAGAATCAATAGTTCCTATCAATTTATTAATCTCAAACTGTCAAAATATCTCTTTAATCTATTCCAAATAACATTGTTAGGAAACCTGCCAAATTCATTTTCAAGTCCTGTCCCCACGTCGACGAACTGTGTTCAATGTGACGTCAGAAGCAGGGAAAGTCACAACTTTTCCCACATGTTCGTCGAGCAAAGCTCGACCATGTAGACGAGGCCTTAGGGGCAATTCGTATCAGGGACAAAATATGTATCTGGATGTTTTGGTCGTGCATTTCTCTGAGGAATGCAGCAGGCGCTCGTGATGTACTGTAACTACTATGAGATTCAGGGCCTCTGTAACACGGTTTTTTCGCAATAACTTTTTATCTATGCATTTCATAAATATAACGCTTATTCAGAATACACATTATATCTACACAAATTTTGACTGTTTTCTGCATTACGTAGGTTGAATAAATTTGGTACTTATAATGTAAAAGTGACTATTTTCCAAGACAGGCCAACTTACTCAGAGAAAAGTTTCTAAACGCACTTATGACAGCATTTCTTCCCTTTTCCTCGATGGCTGATTGGCTATACGTAACAAAGGCTAGACCTCTGGCAACAATGACATAAAAATTTAAATACAAGCAAAGCAGTACACCTTTATGAACTCTGAACCTCTCCACTGATAATTGTCATAATGAACAAACCAATAAAATATGTTTATAAATACAAAACAACTTCGATTATTAGTCTAATTCCCAAAATAAGTGTCCTAAGAAATTACAGTCTACTTTATATGTCAATCAGATTGACAAGATGTAGGGAGTAGTTGGTAATTTTCAAAAACATAGTAGACAAGATTGATTTGATAACTACTAAATCCAATGTCAAGCAATTTTTACCTATTTACTGAAAAAAAATAGGCGGTACCGTGTTTTGGCTTTGAACCTTTACCAATAATAATCGTCAGAATGATGACTACATGAGGCTCCAACCACTTTGGCCTCATTATAATTCAGGATAACGCTGAAGGCTATCATGGGCATTGTTGGATTAGAAAATCTAACTTCTGGCTATAAAAACTCATTTCTCGAGTAGTTGTAAGAAGTGCTAAATGATCCTCAAGAATCCCAGCAGTTGGCCTAAACGTTTACTGCTATTACTACTGTTGTGGCGGCACTACTGCTACAGTAGTATTACTACGCTAGCACAGATACCCCACCCACTTCTATGTATCGTTCCGCCATTCATAAATTCTTTATATCCAACAAGGTCGTACGGCCTAAAGAAGAAGAAAAAAATTATATCGGATGATCCCTTGGTCTGCTGGTGATTTGAGCACATATTAGCTTGTATTTACTTTGGATAAAAATCTTATTTTAACAAGAATAGTTATATAAAGACTGTTTACATACAATCTCTCTCTTTCCCTCTCTCTTGGTGGCATAGTGAATAGTTAATGGAAATGTGATTATAATCACGTTATGCTAAATACAAATCAGACCATAAACATTGGATTTAAACTAGAAACTGAATAATTACCTATTCAGGCTACAGTAATTATGGCCACAAGCTTTTTCTTGACTGTATAAAGTTGTAAGTCGTAAGACAAATGCAGTTTTGCAACCACGGGGACAATTCCAAATCCTGTTAGCCATTCTTGACTGCTAGGGGTTTCAGAGCCAATGAAACTAGGTGAATGAGTTTCTGTCTGGTGGATGGGCGGGGCAACATTTCGTAAAACGGTGTGTTTACCTTGCTTGAGTAATTAATGTTTTTCGACTCTTGGCTCGTTATCATTGGCCATGGCATCGGCTAGATAATTTTTACTCTATAAAAATCAAAACTATCGTGTTTAGGTTATTGATAATGGTGACAAAATTTGTGTGTGGTTGTACAATATACATATGTCAACTTTCAGCTTCATCCGTTGCTTTGATAAGGAGCAAAGTCCAAAAAACCGTGTTACAGAGGCCCTGAATCTCATAGTAGTCAAACTAAATAGTTTAACAAGCTCTTTGAGCTCTCTGATAAAACAAAATGAGAAAATCTGAATACAGCAAGGATTTGATTTAGAGGTTAACACAAAATGGCTAAGCTTAATACCACTACTAAATTCTTACTTTTCCCTTGATCTATTCAGCCTACGTAAAGAGTCGTCTGAATCTGTCTTGCTTTGGCGATAGGAACGTTTGATCGTTCAACACTTGATAATGGAAAGGAATAATGCCTTTCTGAGCGTTGTAGTTGTGTTTACGAACTGAAAGGAAGTTGTATTTTTTATGTGTTATTTGATGCTTAAGAGTCCACTTTATCTTGTTCTAACAAGTGATCATGATATAGTTACTGTACCTTCTTCCATTGTCCTTTTCTTGAAAGGAAGTTGTATTTTTTATGTGTTATTTGATGCTTAAGAGTCCACTTTATCTTGTTCTAACAAGTGATCATGATATTGTTACTGTACCTCCTTCCATTGTCCTTTTCTATCTTATTTTCTCCTCAACCCTATCTAACAATTGTTTCATAGAGCAACTGCGAGGTTTTCCTCTTCTTACATCTTAATTGGCCTCGTGGGTCCTGATACTAGGCCTTGGGCTTTAATTTTAGATTACTTATATTAAATGTTAGGGACGAATTTTAAAGCAGATAATTACTACCTTGAAAAAGTGGGATGTTGTTGATAATCATAAGACGCAAAAACGATTCTAATTTCTCTTGGGCTTCTGAAGTATTGTGAAACGCACACAGTTCTCTTGCAGCATGCTGTGTGCATTGCCATATTGCAAAATGATGCAAGATGTTCTTGACGTGAAATAGTAGGTTCTTATTTAAAAGGATTTTAATTTTAAATCTGAAAGCTCTCATGCAATGTGGTTGCCCGGATGATTTTAAACCACAATATTTCAACTGAAGTCGGCTAATCATGATAATGGTTATAAGGAGGGCATATTTTTCTCTTAAGAAATTAAGTAAAACAAATGAATAAATTTCAGATGGAAAAAGTAACGTATTGCAAGCAACTTATCTTAAGGCTATTTCACCCTTAACCTGTGCTTGTCTGCATCTATTTCTGCTCTAGACTGACTGGACTTTAATTAACTGTTTGTGGCATGTTACCCCGTGGGAAAACCAAGATTCATAACGTAAACGATAGTTACAGACATTAGGCAGATATACAAAGATGATCTCACTAACCCTATACGCTGCGTGCCAGTCGTCATGGCGAGTTAAGGTAGTATTATTACCACCTTATAAATGTTGATAAGCGAACCCCGTTAAGCCTTACAATAAAGGTCACCCAATGTCACATGTCCCCAATCACTTTTAACCCCCACCTTATTATTTCCTTCTACCCCCACACCACCTTATGTTCGGGGTTTGAAGGTTATTATGAGATCGTTCTGGTGGATGTTTACAATTATTTAATTACCAAAAGTAAAAACATGGATATGTAAAAGACGGAATGACCAAGAGATATCGAAAGTAATAGGTTTCTTGAATAACTTGGAGGGGGAACACCGACAAGGTGTGTTGGACATTAGCCGCTGCAGAGCTGAAGCGACAAATAAAGACGGAGTGAGTGAGCAAGCGTGGGCGGGGGCGGGAATGTTTTGCTAAGACTTGATCGATCTGCCTAAACCTAAGACTGTCACTCAATAATTTGAGACACTAAATAATATGATAATAGTATACACTTTGTTTTTTAACACCTACATCATTTATACCCCACCATCATTATATTATTATAATTTATTTTCATCAAGAGTTTCGAAAACAATATACAATAAATATAATATATATAAGAAATATAGCAAATTAAAATACTTTCTATAAGTAACCTAGATGGTTGCCATGGGCAGAGCTAAGTGGCTCATCACATTCAAATACTGGTAACTCAACTGGGTTATTCCATAAATACAAATCCTGTGGTGCTAGATTAGCATATCCAGTAATGTGATCTGAGCATAAATTAATTAATAAAATAATACCCTTGCAAAATTGATGCTTTGATGACTCATACAACCCACGGCTACAAAACTGGTGTGTAACATCTTTGTGACCAGACTCTTATATTAATGGTAATAGAGGTAATTATAATCCAGTCAATCTAGAGCAAAAATAAATGCAGCCAAGCTGAAGTTGGTAGAGTAGCCATTTGCGGTTTTGTGATCCTTGTCCACGTTCAAATAAGATATCAAACGTTTACCATTATTCAAATAGTGGATCTAGGTGATATAAGACTGAGGACAGAACGACAGATGGAGTGAGAGAGAGAGAGAGAAAGAAAATACAGCTGCTTATAGGATAATGAATAATATTAATATGAATACTCAGTTCCAACAATATTTAAGATTTTTCTTATATACAAAATATGATACCGATATAAAACAAAACGATGTGATAAGATTTCATTATAATTATTTCCCCCAAAAATATACGATAACATAATTCTTAAAGCAGGTCTCAAATATATCCATCAGATAAATAACTAAACAGGAATAATAGCTCTCTCTCTCTCTCTCTCTCTCTCTCTCTCTCTGCATTTCTTTTGTTACAGTTCCTCATACTCTATTCTATCTCCCCCTCGCTCTCTCTCTTTCTCTTCTCTTCTCTTCTCTCTCTATTTGTCTATAAATGTTTCATTCATTATTGCATTTCTTTGCCTGATTACCGTAATTTCCCTCCTCCTCCCATTCGAACCATTCTAACCATGTTCTTGATGTTTAAAACTGGGCTACCTTCAGGGCAAAAAGGGCATGGTCTCTCGGAGCCAGGCTTGGCGGGGTGACACCGGTTTTGTTGCTGGCTGTACCATTCAACTTTGGTTTGAGCAGTTGATCGACCCTGGGTGGGACAGGTTGTGGGTGAGAGTGAAAGCTCTCCTTCTTAGCCTTTTGTCAAGTAGGGGCGAGGGTGTCCGAAATTCATTTCGCAGGTGATGGTCGTCACTCCACTGTTGATTTACAGATCGCTCCTCATAAGAATGGTGTTAATCTGCCAAAGTCATTGGAGGTATGTGTCATCCTTCTGGGCTTCTGCTTTCTCAGGATATGCTATCCCAATGTGGATGGTGTTCATGCAGTTTCTTGGTAGTGCTTTTACCACAGTCTTCACTGAATCCTTCAGGTATTTGATAGCGCCAGAGTGTTCAGCTATCACTGACAGGTGTCGTTGTTCTCACACTGACCATGTGTGTTCTGACTTCGTGAAGGCGTGCACCAGTGGCTGATGGTCCTTCCCCACCACGAATTGTTGTCCCTTAAACATGTGCTGGAAGTAGCAGATTGCTTTGTAGACTAAAAGGAGCTTCTGTCTAATGTTGAGTGCTTCTGTTTTGCTGCTGTTAGCCTTTAGCTGAAGAAGTGCAGTGAGCAGCAACCATCATCAGTGTCCTGCTCGAGTATGGCACACATTGCAATATTGCTTGCATCTGTTGTCAGAATGAGGGGCTTATAGAGTAGAGGAAGGGTTGATGCTGTTACAGAGGTTGTTACTTGATTTTCTGTCCAAGTTGATTTATTTCTAGTTGCTTTAAGACTTTCATATGTGGCTTATTATTTTATTTACTAATGTTAGATATGAAGCAATGATGATAATATATTAAGCAAGAAAATTCTTGCACTGATTTCAATGCTGTTGGTTTGGGGGAGTCTTTTATAGCTTTCACTTTTTCTAGTGAGGTTAATGCCTGCTGGATTCACTTGGTGTCCCAGAAACTCTGTTTTCTTTGCCCATTCACATTATGAGACTGTTTTCTTTTAGTCATTCTAGCACTTTCTTAACATTTTTGAAATGTTATTTTATGTTGGGGCTGAAAATTAGTATGTCGTCGATGTAGTTCACACAGAATGGAAGGTCCCAAATAGTTCGTCCCTGAGTTACAGAAGAGGGTGATGGCTGTGGTATTTTCTTCAATATCTTCTTTTGCCACCGGGATTTGGAAATACCCTTTTCTTAGATCAATATTTTAGAAGATTTTTGCTCCGTTCATCTGGTTAATTATGTCTGCTATATTTGGTAGTGGATATCTTTCATATTTTGTTTTGACATTTAGCAGTCAGTAGTCTGCAAGGATGCCATGTTCTCTGATTTCAGTACCATGTGTAGGGGTGAGGCTCATGGGCTGGCAGCTTTTTTGATATAACACTAGTTCTTCCATTTCTTTGAATACCTCCTTATTGTAGGCGAGTTTCTCTGGAGCCAGCTTTCTGAATCATGAGTTGACTGTGGGACCTTCAGTCTGTATGTGATGCTAAATGCTATGTTATGCTGGTTTGGTTGAGTCGTGTTTCAGGTAGTCATTGAATACATATTAGTATTCATGTAGGAATTCCAACATTTCTGGTAGTGGGGCATCAGGTATGATGGGAGATGTTTGTTGCTCTCGTTGACTCGTTTATGGTTTGGTTGTGGCACTTTTGCTTGGCTTTTAAGATGATGATGCCGGTGTTGTTCTTAGGATCAGCTGTTTAGCTGCTAAGTTGTTCAGCAATTTGTTTGCTGTTAGGAAATCTGCTACAAACAGCGCAGTGATGAAAGACCAGTTTTATTCTTTCCCGTTGAAAGCTATTTGTATCTCCCGCCTTTTGTACCTTGTCAGTGGTGCTCCATTGGCCGTCAATACATGGAGGTTGGTGAGTGAGCTGGGTTGAGTCGTTCAATCAGGCTGGCTGGAATGAATTATCTGCACACTCCGTTGTCTTCCAAAATCTGTGTCAGATCTTTTGTCTTTTAGAAAGAAGCATGTATGTCCTTTTTGTTCGTACCTGGAAGAAAGACAGTTGTGGGCAGGTGCAGCTTCCCTTACGAGGCAACCAGCCTGCTCATCACTGATGTTAGTATGGATGGATTGCCTGTAGAACCCTACTGCATGTTTCTGAAAATAGGCAGCCTTTGTCACATTTTCGGCTTTGTTTTGAACCTCCAAATGGAAAAAAAATATATGCCCTCTGCAGGTTCTTGTTTCCTCTGCATAGGCTTCCCGTTGGTTAATTGTTAGGGGAAGTTTTTATTTTTTTATATGGGTGGTTGGCTCTTAATGGTTACTGTCAGAATCCGTGTCTGATGTTTGCTGGGCCTGATGTGGAGTGGTGGCGGTACTGCTGCTGGTTGTGAGGGGTGTGCTGCTCTGTGGGCCATATGTATTTCATCAACCATGATCAGGAGTTCTTCTATGGGTTTGGTGGAGGCATTGGCCATGGTTGCTATTGTCTGGTAGGGTAGTTTTGTGAGAAATATCTCCCTCACGTGGTCCAGGGATGACTTGGGTTGGACTCCCTTTGGGGGCAGCATTAATAGTCGCTACAGTCGTTTGTATAATTATGACAGTCGCTCGTCTCCTATTTGTGCCTGCACATGCTTGAGGGTAGGATGATGAAGGATACTTTAGCTGATCCTTCAGCAGGTTGTAGGTGATAGGGGCATCTAGTTCTTTGACCCAATCTGCTATCTGGTCGAAGATATCATCCGGAATGAATTCGAGTATGGCGTCTGCCTTGCACGTAACCAGGGTTATTTTCTTTCTGCGGAAAATTGATTCCACCAAGAAGAACCATGCCTCAGGGTTGTGGGTCATGAAGAGCGATAGGTGTATTGAGGTGGCTGTGTTTGCCACTGACGAGGGTGGGAGCGGTGTTGCTGGATTGATTGGGCATCTCTCCAGGGTCACCAATATGAGGCGAGGTACAAGTGAGATTCTGAGTTTATAGCATACAGATTCATTTACAAAAAATTCAAACAGGTCAACAGCTTGTGCAAGCCATAATGTAGTTTATGACCCGTGACAGGTCGAAACAAGGATAAAGTTCAAGCACTTGGTTTTGTTCACAGACAGAAATATACAAATAAAATGGTACAGAACATTACACTGAAGATCAGAAATCTATGGTTGGAAAGCTGGTATAGCAATACATACGATGGTAATAATATATAGATGATGACAATATTAACACTTTGATATATGTACAAAATCGTACGTGAGGAGTTGTTTCTCTCGATTGTGTATTTTCTTTCATGGGTTGCTCGTCGCGGGATAATGGAGATTGTGGTTGTAGGTGTGAGTAGGCCTTCACACGAGGCAGCTATAATGGTATATTATTCTATTTCGGATACGAACATAATTGTGATTATGGCTTATTAAATAATCACCAAAATAAGATTCACTTAATTTTTTCTTTAGCCCAAAGACAAAAAAAAATCACTAAATATGAAATTGCTATCATTGACAAAATACGTGATATTTACCCGATGTTTCGGTGAAAAGTAAATAAATAAATAAATCCTACCATATATCTTATTCAGTGGATATAAGACCATGACCAACATCACAATAGCACAGATTAGCGTCTTCATAGTCAGTTACATACACCTGCTTATTTCAGGAAGTTGACATATCACGATAAGCCTGCGCTACACTGCTAATAACCCATCATTATGCGGTGGCATCATTCTTTCAAATAATACTTTCTAGCGCTATTTTGAGTAATATATAACGTCTGGGATCATAATATCCTTATTCAAGGAGCACCGCCATTATTTTCTGGAATTCCGTTCCAAGCGAGGAGGATTGACCTCATCACTGTGACCTATGTCATCATTTACGTCATTTGTCTTGTTGCCGATGTAATGAAGGAATAACATTATGGACTTACTGTTATGGAGAGCATAGGCATAAAGAATGTTTATCTTGTTTTATTTGCTCACACAAAAAGTATAGGAATAAAGTATGAACATGTATTTGAATGAAATATCAGGGAAGCTATCACATACAGACTAAAATCTCTTGGCGAATTGTCTCCTTCCGATCATGATTTTTTTTTTATTGGTAAACCACAGTGAATGATTTATTAGTTGTCAGTGGTGGAAAGAAATGAAACTAGAACCCACATTACACAAACACTGCAGTTCAGTCAGTGAATTTCCATCCCTGAATTCCCCCGTAAGGAGGCAGCACCGTCAATGCACCTTACGGGGTGCACTGTAGGCATTATTGAAGGTTCTTTGCAGAGTTAAAATAAAGGAAAATATTTAAATAACTTCATTTTTTATGTTTGGATTTCCAGAGATATTATGAAGTAAACATTAGTGAGGCAGTGTTGCGCTATTACCAATATACGTACATGCATACACATAATGTGTGTGCGTGATTGTATATATGAAAGAATAACATCTCTGATAGCGTGATGCTGCTTTTACTAAGGTTTACTTTAAACTTTCCTTGAAAATGAAAATAATTAGTACCCTTTTTAACGATGCCTTCGTATGTGCTTTTGTCGTAATTTAGTAATATAGATATATATATATATAATATATATATATATATATATAATCTATATATATATATATATTATATCTATATATATATATATATATATATATATATATATATATATACATATATTAATATTATAATATAATATATATAATAATATATATATATATATATATTATATATATATATTAATATATATATATATATATATATATGGTAATAATATATAATATATATATTATATATATATAATATTGTATATATTATATTAATATATATATATATATATTATATATATATATATATATAATAAATAATATATATATTATAATATATATATATATATATATATATTATATATATAGCCTAGCTAGTAATATACATACATATATATAATATATATATATATATAATATATATATATTATAATATATATTTATATATATATATATATATATTTATATATAAGGTATATATAAAATATATATATATGGGGAAATCAGGGGGGTTAATATATTATTATTATATAATATAGTCTATATTATATATAAATACTTTATATATATATATAAATATATATTATATAGATATATATATAATAATTATAATATATATTATTTATATATATACGTACTATATAAGTATCTAATATTATATATAATAGAATATATATATATATACATATAATATATATATATGCCTAGCTAGTAATATTCCTCATCATACCCTTCAGCATAAACTGAATTGTCCTTGGCAGGTAGATGGAATGACAAAGTACCGGACCCTCAAGGAAGGAAGACAAGAGGGAAATATAGTCCTCGGTCTTATCTGCACTTTTAAAGGAGATGCCTGGTTTGAGATAGGTTGGGTGACTGGGTGTAAACTCCCTAGAAATAGGGAGTAGACGGAAGATAATACTTGATCGCAGATAGGCTCTGTCAAGTAGGTTTTATGTCGGCATTCAGTAGTGGTTAATGAATGAAAACAATAAATAATAAGTATCATTAAAGATAACCATAATTTTATGTCATTCCAGTTATAATATTTAAAAAAAAGTCTTGCCTACATTCATCGACATAAACTATTTCTAAAGAAAAGTTTTCCACTAGCAGTAAAAGTAAATCCTTTTAGCAAATATGTTTTATCCTTCAAAATGGTCAGTTTATTTATAAATGTTTTTTTATTTTTTTGGCAGTATTTGAATATTGAAGTAGAAAATGTTCAAATAAACTTAATTAACCGGATTCTTTTCTTCAAAATATCACGATTTTTTTCCTCGGCAGTGCAACTTGTACTCATTTCATGTACTTTTATTTAGTTAAAAACGAAAAAAAGGTGAAGATGCAATATTTACAACAGGTATAATGAAACTACTCTTCATAGTTATTGGTTCGTAATGCATTTTTAAAAATGCCAAACTTATGCCTATTTCGATATTTCGATGACATTCTGACTGAACTTACCTGTCAGCAGAAATTATTTAGCTTGTATATATATATATATAATATATATATTATATAATTATTATACTAGATAATATATATTATATGATATATATATAGTATATCATTAATTAATACGATACTATATATATTAATATATATATATATATATGGTGTATAAATCACACATACCATTTAATATCCTTTTCACTATACTTCGGGAATAAATAACAAGAGGAATTGTGATTGTTAATTGTAATCGACAGAGAGAGAGAGAGAGAGAGAGAGAGAGAGAGAGAGAGAGAGAGAGAGAGAGAGAGAGAGAGAATACCATTGTTAAAAAAAATTAACATCAACGATATGTTAACTTCATGTGTAAATTGAATAACTTGACAAAATCATTGTTTTTGGAACGATTTCTTTGTCTCTGATATTGCAAACAATTGATCAGAATAAAACTTTCGTTTTCCTCTGTTAGTTATAAAGTATTTCGGGACAATGACTTTGAATGTCCCCACATGGTAGTCCTTGAGCTTGATTGCGATGGAAATTATGTTGTTTTTCATTTTATTAAAAAAAAACAAAAAACGAAAAAAAGGAAAACTAACGTGTACATGCAGCGAGCAGTTATAACAGCGGGTGCTGCTATTTCCTCTCATAAATAAAGCAAGAAAAACTAAATTTTAAATCCCTGTAACTTTAAATGGCGGCATTCTCTGACGCCCATCCGCTTTTGAATACTGGATTTGATTTTCATTGTTTTATTCCTGATTGGGAGATATATCTACGCTGACTATCTTTCATTTTGCACATTTTAAACTTATAACTTTTGATTGTCTGTTTTTAAAACTTTCGTCGAAATTATTTAGGCATTCTCTTTCTCTTTTTTATCGTTAACCAACTTTAGGTGTGATATTTTAGGATTATGAGAATTCATTAACAGGATATATATTCTGCACCTACTATAAATTCTACTTGTATCAGTGCTTTCATTGAATTCATCGGCTGAAACACAATACTGGAAATGCCATATATTTTCAACATATACAACGCCGTTTTAAAATTAGGTCTTAAACATGCCAGTAACAGAAATGTTACAACTGCTGGTTTACTAATGGCTATGGATATTACATACACTTGACTTGGTGAATTTTCGAAATCGAGATTGACAAAAATGAGCTAGAAATTAAAACTATATTGTCACAAAAGCTAAATAATGATTGAACTACTAAAAGAAAACATCAGTTATAGCCTACTGTGTATACGGAAATGTAACTATCAATTTGTTAATCTATTATATAAAAACAAGTATTTACAAACGTAACCTGCATAAGAAGTCACACCAGAGTATAAATCTCTCCTACCAGTCACATTTCATTATTCAAATGTCAGCATCCTGCCTCAACAATAATGTCCTCACACTTACTGTGGCCACCCATGTAGGCTACCAAAAATCGACCCCGTGTATGGAATAAAAGGAAATAATAGGGAAAAAAGTGATAAATCACAAAACGGTTAGTGTAGGCCAACCACAAATGGCAGATATGGAGGTCAGTGGATAAAAAGGAAGGGGAGGGGCTTTACTCGCAACCTGATAAATTATGGTGGAACCGAAAAGTAGAAGTAGGAGTCTTTTCTCAATCAGTATATAAAGGGAGTGCCATTATAATACGCACAACACAAATCATACCTGTAGCTAAAGACACTAGCACTTTTTCTAACAATACAATTCAAAGGCATAGGAAATGTGTCCACTCAGAAGCGCGCAGTCATATAAACACAATGTTTCTTTGTTGGTAACATTTTTTCTTCTTCTTTGACGTCGATAATACCGGCGAACAAATTCCGAATGCTGCTGTTGCGGAGACTAATGTTCAACAAAAATCTGGGCTGGGTCAGTGTTGGCTGTTACTGGAATCAGGCGCTCTTTCAAAATTTCCAAATCATCAGTGGCGGTTCATCCAAACTAGAGTGACTGAGAAGACTCTTACTTATACATTTTGCTTTCATCAGGTTGCGGAGTAAAGCCCTATGCCCTACTCCTTCCTTTGTATCCCTTGATCGCCATATTTCTCTCGTGTGGCTAGATTTTACTAACCCTTTTGTAATTTCTTCACTTTTGCCTGTTATTTCAGTCCCTTTTTGCAATGGCAACGTCTTAGTCCGAGAAAATGTGGTGACAAAGGACTGGAGTTGTTTAGGTTTTCATATGGTTTTCTTAGACCAATATGGCATCTCCGTGTTTCTGGTCAGCGTAGCTCGTTTCTTCCATAATAAGACAATTCACACACACACACACACACACACTGGGAAAATCTAGAAAAGGACTGGCTGTACTCAAAAAGATACCTTTTTCTGGACGCGACAAAGCTAACTAGGGGTGGCATGCCACTAGTGATCAGAAAAATGAATAGAGTGAATATTTTAATAGATTAAATTTTAACGTAATCTGTCCACTTAATAATATAATTCTATAAGGTATCATGAAAAATAAATGTACAAGGAGCTCACTTGTTTTGTGGCACTGAATCACTACTGGAACTTATGTACTGGAGTCACAGATATACTATTTCAAGAAGGAAACACAGTTAGGGAAGTCTACACAAATCTGCAAAGCACCCAATATTGTAACACAAATACTAACAGTGGTAAGCTTATGTAAAAATGATCAATGCAGAAAAGGAGAAACTAAGCAAACACCCAATATATCTAATATTAA
Source organism: Macrobrachium nipponense (assembly GCF_015104395.2). Lineage (NCBI taxonomy): Eukaryota > Metazoa > Arthropoda > Malacostraca > Decapoda > Palaemonidae > Macrobrachium > Macrobrachium nipponense. The sequence continues at coordinate 56,524,957 of NC_087216.1, forward strand.
ATGGGAAATTAACAGAGCGAAATTACTGTTAGCATGGGAAGCACAGATCTAATAACACTTCCACAATGATTTCACAAAATATCACAATTGCACAGACAAAATCACGATTCTCTAAAGGAGATGGGATAATAGGTGTATGGGAACAGGAGAACAGTCGGAAATAGGAGAGAGTGCAAGGAACAGTAAGTGAAGACTGACAAATCAACTTTCAGTTCTATTATCCTTGTCCTTGGACAAGGCATGTTATATTGAGCCAGACTGTCAGTGGAAAGACTTCAGTCGCTTGCAGTTCTTCACCATGGAATGAAAGAAAGAAAGAGTGCACCTCATCAGACAGTGCCCAGGTACTTCACGGTGTGACAGCTTCAATTAGGATGCCGGGTGAAAAGCCAAAACAGAGTCCAGATTCCAGACAGTAGTAGTCATCACCAAGACTTAGGTATACTGGAGCGGCTTGCCGTGTTGTCACACTCGGGCGTGACACCACTTTGTTAGGGCGTAATGGTGTGTGAACTGACTAGGGAGAAATGCTGCGTGAACAGACTAGGGTGAAAAAATGCTTTGGTAGGATATCCAGCCCATATTTACCAGAAATGTCCTTTCTGACATCTGTCAAAATTGTAGTGATCCTCACAGGTACTTGGAAAGGTCATTGAACGCCGGCAGAGAAGGCATTGAAAGAAAGGATACAAAAAGGTGCTAAATTGGATCGAAATAATTGGTTATTTAGGCGGAAATGTAGGTGCGATGGGGCAGTGACACAAGTGTGAGAAACTGCGACAAATAAGGGTAGGATGAGAGGTCAGGTCAGACGGACTAGACGTGTGAAGGTGTAAATTGTAACGATCTACAAGGCCGATCCCTTTCAACGACTCTCGTGAAATTGGACTGGGATCGAAACACGATTGCAGAAGGGGATAATAGTCCCTTAGGTGTTCTACTATTTCCTTAAATCTTTGGTAATTATCGGCCTAAGGCCGGTGTCTGAATTGTGACGAGAGTATGACTGGCAATAAATCATGTTTGACAGGATATTAAAATGACATTTTCATATTTTCGTCTTCGAAATGTTGTTAAGGAACAATAGTAAAAAAGTCAAAAACATCACAACAACATGTTTTTTGGTTTACTATGTGTATTACAAGAAACACTTACTCTATTTCTTTACATTGTTCTTACATTTTTGAATTTTCCTTCATGTTTCAAAATTTTCCCTCATGCTTTGGAATAAGAAAAAACCAAAGCAGTTTTCAGAAGGACACTTGTTGCAAATATATATATATATATATATATATATATATATATATATATATATATATTACTATATATATTATATATATATAATATTATATATTATGTGTGTGTGTATGTGTGTTTGCATATAAAGACATTGTAAGAATTAGGCTCTTTATTTCGGGTAAGTCAGCGATCGCGAGAACCAAAACCGCGTAGGTAAATTTAGTGTTGTGTGATATTTTTTATTACGATAGTAAGTCATCCAACTTCTAATAATGCAGTGATCAATCCATACCTGAGCATCAGGAAATTTGAATTCTGGTGGCTAATTTGAATGGCATTAGCCTACTGTAACGTTAGAATATCATTACTTCGAAAAACAAACCCAGAAAGCCAACCCTCCAGAATACGAGCTATCAGAAAAAAACCAGGAATATATGTCTGCATCGTTTAACGTTATTGCTCCACAGATAATTTAGGTCCCTCTCCCACCAATCCCTTTCCACATCTCCTGAATGCCAAAAATCGATATCTGGATCTGCAGAATGGCTGCATGGATTCTGATGATCTATGGCTCGGTTAAAGAACTTGGCGGGAAATGTCAAAGCCAAAGTTCTATCCGAATTGGTTGAGTGTTTCCAGAGTTATAAAGGGCCAAAGTCACGGGTTTTGTGTATTCCGGGTGGCTGGGCTTTACTAACCGCAAACTACCTTGGCAGTTGATGTATAAAAAAAAAATAATATTAAACTATGTACCACAGGGAAGGGTTGAATAGATTGTACCATTTACCTACTTAATGTGGGTTTACCGGGTTCAGGATATAGGCTAGCCTAGGCCTAGTTGCCACCCGAGTTAGGTGGAATAGGTTAGCGTACCTGATTATCGAATATCTCCATATGTTTGGACATAGGATATTAGCATGCTTTCTTACAGGTCTAGATTAATACTTTGATGCCCGTGGGGGCTCTGCATTATATCTTAAGTATTTATTGGTTTTAGATTTGTTCTCTTTTCCGAGCTTGGAAGGGGCTTTCCCTTTTTCATACACAATGCAAAAGCTCTCTTCTACTACTCTACGATTAATATATATTTGCTGAACAAGAGGAAAAATACTACAATATAATACTTCTGTAATCAGGCAATTTAGCAAAAAGCAAAGGAAGCTACATTACCTCCTTATACAGTGGAAGCAAGAGAGAAAGAGAGAGAGAGAGAGAGAGAGAGAGAGAGAGAGAGAGAGAGAGAGAGAGAGAGAGAGAGCATCTTTAGTCTGAATGGCCGCCAGAGATTATTACAACACTTACGGTAATGTTAGCTACTGTTCTGGTACATGAACCCTTCCTCCTCAAGGACCATCATTTGGAGTTCTTGATCTAAATACATGGATAGTCAAGTTTCACCTATACACAAAACTATGAAAAGAATAAATCAGATTTGAGATTTCGTAAGGTTGTATTTCATGCTCCATACACGTCATCATGTTTTTTTTTCCTTTAAAGCCTTACCTTGATCAAATGTTTTATCATTATATTGGGTTTTGGCTGGCAAAAAAAAAGAAAAGAGAAATTTTAAAAGATCTGTGGGGAAAAAAACGCATGCTAGACGCTAATAAGCTTAAGATTACTGACCCATTGGAATTTGTTAGTACTACAATAAGTTTTCTTACAGCTTCGGATTTTAGACATATAAGGAAAAGAAAGAAGGATTTTGCAAACAATACCACAACATCAGAAATAGATCACCTCAGGTCGGAGTGGAACTGAAAAAATAAATTTCGTTCTATGCTTTCAAGATCGAACGAAGGCAGGAATCAACTTTCCAAACAGTGAGACCTGTCGTAGCCTTGCAAAGCAGGTTACTGACATTTTACAATAGGCCTAATAACTGGGTATCTACAATAAAAATGCATGACGTACCAATACCATTACAGTCACCAAGAACCACAATTAAGAACGTAAACTATTTTATAGGCATGTAAAAGCACCAATTAGAACAGATGAGCCATCTAAAAACACCAATCATGACAGACGTAATTGGTACTCTATATATGCCTCACCTTGGGCATACTGAACCGTTTAGCTACTCTGGTAAGATGGTTATTTCATGGCAAAATGCAGGAAATTCATTGCTTGAAAAAATATGCCATTAGCTCTTTTCGTTAAATGTATCAAAATAGACTTAAAAACCTTTAGTTCACGATAATGAAGAGGAAAACTAATGCAAACCTCTCGGTTGATCATCATTCATGACACCAGGGCAAAAGGAACACGACTTCCGTAGAAAAAAATGGTAAAAAAATTGTCCTTGTTAATTACATTAGATTTCCAAAATACTGTAGTAATTGAAAATACAATAAAGGAAAAATAGGAGACGATTTGATTATCACCTAGATAAAAAAGAAAATTGCATAAAAAGGTACGTAAAATAACGGACGAATTCACATTCATTGGAAAACGGTCTTTTCTAATGTTGTGAGCAGTCCGTACCTGAACATCAGACAATTTGAATTTTGGTGGCTAATTTGAATGGCATAGGCCCACTGTAACTTTAAAATTTCATTATTTCCCAAACAACCCCGTGAGGCAGCATTACAGACTACGACCTTTCACGAAAAACGGTTCTGTCCTTTAACGTTATTGCTCCATAGATATGTTAGGACCCTCACCCAAACCCCGTACCACATTCCCTGGGCACCAAAAATCGATATCTGGATCTCAGGAACTGCTAAACAGATTTCGATTAAATTTTGCATGATTACAGCCCTTAGTGGGAAACCTCTACAGAGAGAATTTCACCCGATCGGTTGAATATATCCAGAGTTATAAAGTGTGTGTGTGTGTGTGTGTGTGTGTGTGTACTCCGGGTGGCTGGACTTCACTATCCGTCAACTACCGTGGCGGTTAGTGCGAAACCGTCCTGAGAATAATGGAAAAACAGACTATAAGTGGATCTACAAACAGAATTGCTCTATTAGCTTTAACGTAATGTATTCAGCATAACGGATTTCCGAGGGGTTTTGTCTTTACTTACTGCAATATGATTAGATGATGAGAACCGGGAAAAGGATTTGTATTGCAATAAATTTTGTCGATCAAATAGGGCGTTTGGCCTCTTGTGATGGAAGACAAGTTGCCATTCCGAAAGATGACAAGAGGTCGGAACGGATCTAATGAGTTTTCTATCACAAAAGAGAAAATAATCAGCATATTCTTCTGTTTCAATTCACATTGTTACGGACTTTGCTTTAAAATTAGGAAAATATGTGGCAAATGGTACGATACTAGAGGATTTACAGAAATTCGAACCCGAGCAACGAGAGAGAGAGAGAGAGAGAGAGAGAGAGAGAGAGAGAGAGAGAGAGAGTTTTATAACGAAGGCACAGCCAAGAGTTGTTAGTCAGCTAAAATGATTGTAAATTCAGAATACTCTTGTTATCTTAATTTACATTCTCTTATAATATTATCTTAGGTTTCCTAGACACTTTGTTTTTCTTATGTTAAATTTTATCTCCTCTTTTAATATTATCCTGGACTCACAGTGGTCATCCTAGATATCCTTATATAGTATTTACTGCTCACTGGAAGTTTAAAACAGAACTTCATAATAAAGTATAGAATATCAATTCTCGCGCGCCTCACTTCAGTTCAACTTCCACTGTGCGTTGGATACATCGAGTTTCGCTCGCACTCGTAGAACCAGCAGTTCCTTTTATGAAAATAACTCTCATCTATGACATTCGAGTTGCATTCCTGAAAGCACGTCCATGACGAGAAGGGAGGTCTTTATAACTTCATGAAAACCTCCTGGGCGTTTTGCTAAAGCATTTGTGAATAAAATAACTGGGTGAATGGAGAGCTGAGATGAAGCTCCCTTTGCATTTCGGGAAGTCCCTCGAGATACGAAATACATTTTGCAGTTTCTTTTATATTTAAGGCAACAGGAAGATTTGAATACTGTCTCATTTCCTTCCATTAGCAACAATGCATTAATTCTCTCTCTCTCTCTCTCTCTCTCTCTCTCTCTCTCTCTCTCTCTCTCTCTCTCTCTCTCTCTCTCTCGTTATATTTCGTGCCGTTTCCATTTCCAAAATGCTGGTATATATTCCTTACTTTATATATATCTGAAAATGATGTCTTTATTTAAATTAAAAGCAACTATTTTTACGAAGGTTTTACCTCTATTGAAAGTATATGTTTACGCTTACATAAACATGTATTCTAGTTACGCGAAGGACATCAAGATAAGGATGGTGACAGGGCTGATTATTGGGGCCTAAAGTGTTTGCAGCCCACCTGATGTGGAACAGGAGATTGAGTATCTATTTGTTCTTTTAAAGAACTGGTGTACCTGAATCAATAACGGGGAAAGACGCAAATTAAGCCTGGGAATCACTATTATTGTGGAAGGTGCAAAGTCAAAGACGGAATAAACAGGAACATTACCATCGTCATTACATGATTAGGGGTTTTTGACAAGAAATAGAAAAATGTTAGACTTGTCGGAAATTAGAAAAACAACATTATGAATAAGGAAACTGTAGGCAAAAACCGAAAGCAGCGAAAAGTCTTCATTTTGGTATTCTGTCTTCATAAAATCAACAATCGTTTGTGGTGTTAACGAATATGTAATAAGCGAACAGCTGAATGAATCATAACATCTCTTGATATCGAACATTTGTTATATGTAAGTCAGATCAATTTTCTCTCTCTCTCCCATTTGTTGTGCGATGAAAAACTACAACCAAACACGGCCCGCGGCCTTATAATTTCCGATTCGACAGTATTTCGCGTCAGTGTTGACTCGTATATTCAAATATGAAATGGGACAGGGTTTGGGGTTTTATTTCGACCATATTTATGAAGTTTGTGTTGTCAGGATAAATGAGTGCCTTAGGTAATTATTATCGATATATCAAATGTTTCTTGCTTTAACTGTAAATAACTAGATAAACTTTTTTTTTAAATGGCAATTTTTTTATTTACTTTCTCTTATCTCTGCAATTTAAATAACTTTATACCCTCTACTTACTGTTTGTTTCGTCACTAGTATATATCTTGAAATGTACCTCATAAAATTACAAAAATTCGACCTGAAGTGTTTTTGATCTCTGGTCACCAGAATGCTCTTTAGACTATTCAATAGAGGTTTAGTCTCCTCCGCTTTGCTTTTGAGTTTGGTATCCTTTTTTTCTTCTTCTTCTTTTTTACTTACTAAGTAGAAATTCTATAAAAATAGTGTTTTTTTCTGTTTGTGCTTACATGAATGTATAATTACCCCTGCAATCATGGAAAACATTGCAAGAATTCCAGATATTCTCTAGATTCGTCGTCATAAAGATAATATAAGGTATGCAAGGTGTGATGCATGTTACAGATTTTAAGGAGTTATTTTAAGGTTGTCTGATCATTTGTGATTGGTAAATCATACATGGTATTTCAATTATTTTCATTTTAGATATAGGGTGACGGTTTTTCTGTTGTGCTTAATAAACACGAACGAAGGTTTATCAGTAAGCAACTTGATTTTGGCAATGTAAAAACCAATAAAATGCGGGAGAGTTGAAAGTCCAGTAGTAGGAATGGCCATTGAAAACGCTTATAATATTGCTTTGGAATTTTAATATAGTTATAACTTTTATATAGAAGAATCTGTTCTCCCAATAGTGAGTGTTTGAATCAATGAAATTTGTGAATGATTCCTATACCTAAATATGAGTAATTTATTTAATAAAGGTAAAACTATAAGTGAATGTAGTCCGAAGTTTATTAAAAAAAAAACAGAAAATTGCTCATTATAACCATATATTTTATAATACCTCCATTGTACTTTGTTCTTGTTACAACAGTTGACGGTGTAATTGCGTTGTTTAAGATTAACTTGCAATGAGATCCATGGACACACACGTATATATATGTGCACTATATATGTTATAATATAATATATATAAGATATATATTATATATATATATATATAAATATATAATATATATTATTATAATATATAGCTATAAATATATATATATATATATATAACTATATATATACATATATATAAATATATACATATATATGTATATATATAATATATATATATATATATATATATATATATATATATATATATATATATATATATATATTTTATACCATCCAATAATAAGCGCATAGTAAAGTCCTGGTGATATCATCTAGACCTGTTCAAATTCCGCTCTTCAAAAAATTAAAGTAATGGAAATCTCTCAGTGTCACGTTAATTAATAGCTTTCACTAGAGGGAAATGTTTCAGTAGTGGTTAGGCTTGAAACAATAGAAAGTAACACAAATTGCGACATCACAGTAAATTTGACAAGACCCGAGTGACTGCTTTGTTCATGAAGTATTTCAATTTAATGGAAATTACGAAATCCCGCTTACATGAGAGCGAGGCTGTCATGCTCAGTTCTATTGCACTCGTTAATTAAGGGCTTCCCACAGCATTTCATCCCAAAGCCATTTCTAGGAATATTACTGCTTTGAGCTTAATGCCTAACGCGGTTCGCAGATTTTGTCTTATTACATTACAAGTTTTCAATCACATGAAGGTTTGCATTTTTGCATTAATTTTTCCATGTACCGTTTGCTTCTGTATGGGATTACTTGCGTATTCTTATCATTGTATTAGAGGTTTCAAGATGAATAGTTTCTATTGGTCATAACTTGAGTATTTGGAGGTATTAATTAATAATATTACAATACACATACAAACACACACACACACACACACACACATATATATATATATATATATATATATAATATATATAATACTATATATAGATTATATATAGAGAGAGAGAGAGAGAGAGGAGGAGAGAGGGAGGCGGAGAGAGTTGAGGGGAGGAGGCATAGGAGATGAGAGGCGAGTGAGAGAGGGGGAGACGGGAGGTGGGAGGGAGAGGGGACTGGATGGATCTTGAGGAGAGAGAGGAGGAGTGAGAGATGAGGCGAGAGGAGACGAGGAGAGAAGAGAGCTGATTATGACGAAATGATGTTTAGAACAATTGTTTCCTCTTTATTCCTATAACATCTGTATTTACCCCTCGTAAATATCCTCCTTACTTCTCTCCTTAGTCTCTCCTCTCTCTCTCTCCCTTCTCTCCTCCTCCTTCTCTTCTAATATATATATATATATATATATATATATATATTATATATATATTATATATATATATATATATATATATATTATTATTATATATATATCTATATATATATATATAATATATATCTATATAATATATATATATAATATATTCTATTTTATATTATATATATATATACATATATTCTATATATATATATATATGTTGTGTGTGTGTGTGTGTGTGTGAATATTGTGCATTAAGGTAGATGTCATCGAAATTATCATCTAATATGTAATCTATATGATGAAGCTTAGTCCTATGTCTCACAGAAGTGAGGGCTTGCGTGAAATTGTATAAATACATCCATAATGTAATGATTTATTAAAGCTATATCTTCATTGAGCCCTACTATCCTTAGAGTGCATTAATTCTTACCTACCTTCGATTGCTTAGATGGCTGAATTACCATTTATATAGGTTAGGGATCATATTCCCATCGTTACGGTAAGGCGGAATACATGGGTATATTTTATCGCTCCCAGTATCCCCATCACTTTCACACTAGTCAAGAACACCGTGCTCTTTAATGAATATTTATCACTTGGAATACACATTCCCTTCTCAACAAACAAATGAAATTTCCTTCTGATCTACGAGGGTGATTTAGAGGTGTTGGCGATACGGTCCTCATTTACAATTATATTGAACATCTCCTCAGTAGCATCTGCTCATTTCATGTGTTATTATCCATGATTTTTTGTTAAACAAGACTGAAGGATTGTTATCATATTTATGGTTAGGATATTGACGCTGTTGATTTTATCATTTAGAATAACGGATTAGCCGGTTTTATAATCACAGTTATATCTCGTCAATCTCCAGTGCGATTATTATCTTGACAAGTCTATTATCTATTAATAAAAAACATTTAAGAATGAAAAAAGACCTATCCAGATATTCAAAGTGCCTAACTGATATTTCTAATAAAA
>NC_087216.1:56534806-56537306 GCF_015104395.2 Macrobrachium nipponense
GATATTTCTAATAAAATACTATTTTATGTTCCAGGACACTGTATACTAACTTACTCGCAGTAAATATAATTCATAACTCTTGTTATAAAAAAGTATAATTTTTTTTAATATTGATATACTTTCCAAATGTCACACCAAAATGGAATTATTTTTGTAAGAGAAAGGAGTATAATAGAATGCCTACCTGAAAACAGCATTTCTTGCATTATTACAGCAATAGCCATGACATTAGAAATTAATCCAGTGATCGTAGCATTTTAGTTTAAGTAAAGTGGCAAAATAAAACTCAAAAGTACAAGGGAAGATAGTTTACTTATAAATTAACCTGTTTATTTCTTATCTATTAATTAGTCATTTTTTATTTCTAATTACCGACATCTTCCTGCCTTTCCTGGGATCTTCTGTAATGTGTTTCAAATGAAAACCAAGTTTTTGGAAACTTAAGTTTCTAGTCTATGGCCAACTGTAGGCTTGTTCTATATTATGTAAAAAGGATTTATCTTCTGAATAATAATAATAATAATAATAATAATCATAATAATAATAATAATAATAATAATAATAATAATAATAATAATAATAATAATAATAATAGAAAGACTAATAAAAGTAACGAACAAGACCCAGAAATATACAGAGACAGGAGAATGACAGACAGAAACAGAGGAATGGCACAACAAACTAATGCACGGACAATGCATGAGACAGACTAAAGAAAGAGCCAGCGATGACACATGGTCGGATGGCTACAGAGGGGAGAGCTCAAAGAAGGAAACTGAAGGAGTGATAACAGCGGCACAAGATCAGGCCCTAAGAACAGATATGTTCAAAAAACGATAGACGGAAATAACATCCCTCCTATGTAGGAAGTGCAATACGAAAAATGAAACCATAAACCACATAGCAAGCGAATGCCCAGCACTTGCACAGAACCAGTACAAAAAGAGGCATGATTCAGTGGGAAAAGTCCTCCACTGGACCCTGCGCAAGAAACATCAGCTACCTTGCAGTAATAAGTGGTATGAGCACCAACCAAAGGGAGTGATAGAAAACGAACAACGGATAGGGTAATACGTGCAAATAGACCAGACGTGCGTTGATTGACAAAGTCAAGAAGAAAGTATCACTCATTGATGTCGCAATACCATGGGACACCAGAGTTGAAGAGAAAGAGAATGGAAAAAATGGATAAGTATCAAGATCTGAAAATAGAAATAAGAAGGATATGGAATATGCCAGTGGAAATCGTACCCATAATCATAGGAGCACTAGGCACGATCCCAAGATCCCTGAAAAGGAATCTAGAAAAACTAGAGGCTGAAGTAGCTCCAGGACTCATGCAGAAGAGTGTGATCCTAGAAAGGCGGCGGACATAGTAAGAAAAGTGATGGACCCCTAAGGAGGCAGGATGCAACCCGGAACCCCACACTATAAATACCACCCAGTCGAATTGGAGGACTGTGATAGAGCAAAAAAAAAAATATATATATATATAATAATAATAATAATAATGATAATAATATTATCTTGGAAGATGACCCTCTTGTAAACATATTCTGTTATCAAGAATGACTGTGTTTAACGAATTAATTTTATATGAGAAATTTTCTATTCTTATTAATCCTGTGTATTTATGAAAAGCAAATGAGGATATTCTTGAGAATAAAATATGCCAAAGAAAGTCAAAGAAAGTAAAAGACTAATCCTCTTCCTATATACTGTAATTAATAGCCTTGTAAGTAAGCTCACCAGAAATGTCAGTTGTTAGACGTTCTATACCTTACCATCTAGTGAATTACAAAAGTGGCCCAAATCAGGCACGTTTTAAACTTCACTAGCTCCTTGGTAACTATTTCAGACCTTCACCTTATCTCTCTCTCTCTCTCTCTCTCTCTCTCTCTCTCTCTCTCTCTCTCTCTCTCACTGGTGTATTCCCATTTTTCGACAGATTTCAGGTCTGCCTTTATTATAAAAGTTACCAGCTAGGACCTCCTTTGCTCGTAATTAACACGATATAGTGAATCACGGAGGGGTACTCATTAGTTACCAGAATTTAAGATTATTCTATAAAGATTTTATAGAGTTTTGCAGGCTTTCAAAATACCCATTTCTCAAATGAACTTGCCTTCATGTTGATCTAACGCCCTCATAAATAATTAGGTAACAAAATGTCCCCAAAATGCTTATCCATCGTTTACTTGATCCTTGACAAGAATGCAATGTATTATTTAATTCAATATTAAATATTTACCCTCGGAAAAATTTTATCTTATACATTCATCTTCCCTCTCATTCTTTCTCGTGTGAATATCATCATAGGAATGACTAAAGTCATCAACATGGACCCTGTCGTAAACACATACTAACTCTTATTGTGCTGTCATACTTAGCAAGGGCGTGGCTCCGTCACCTTCCCTTTATTTCGATCATTAGCAGAGGTTAATGAAATGTTTGCGACATCTCATGAAGTTGAGCTTGCCTGGTTTCGTAATATCGATGT
>NC_087216.1:56539806-56544806 GCF_015104395.2 Macrobrachium nipponense
ATAGGTAAGTTATTATGGTAAGGGAGTTGGCCAGTCTGGCTTTGCATTTTTTTTTTTTTTTTTTTTTTTTTGCAAAATAAGGGGCATTATTACCAAAAATGTCAATTTCATTAGAATTTTATAAGATTGATGTTTTTGTTAATACTAGCACCATTTAGTCAGTTACAAGTCACCAACCAGTACAAACCCTGGCTTCACATATTAATTGTCAAGCTACTAAGTGTTACCTCTCAGAACATATATTTAAAAAAATCATTTATTGGTACTCTTTGCTCAGAATTGGGTAAAATTACGATTTTTTCAAGCACCATTTAGCTTGTACAAACTACCAACAGTAAAATATTCGCGCATAACATGCCATTAAATTTTCATATGTTAACCTCTAGTCAGAGGTTTTTCATATATAATTATCTCCTTTTGATTTTACAGAATCGATCTCTGGACCACGTTTTAGTGAATGCATTCATCACAGGTCATATTTTGAATTAAGGTGCATGTATCTCGATGGGAACATGTTTTAGAATGGATGAGGGCTGAAGGAAAATGTGAAGATGCTTATGAGGCAGAAGTGGAGAATGTGACTACAATGTTCAAGAAGGATGGAATAAATTATGATGATGACATCTGTGATGCAATAAGGGATCTACAGAGGCACTGTGCACCATTAATATGCAAGCGCTACTATAAGAATGTAACATAATATTCAAAAGGCCCGAATGTGCCTTCTGGACCACATATCTAGAGATGGTAGAAATTTCATCAGAGCTAACAGCGATGGGAATTGGAAGTTGTACTTGGAGACATTCGCTGCAATGTTAGCATACCTGACGATATATGGCCACACCAACTATGCACTCTGAGGACCAGTATACCTTGCAGAAATGAAAGGTATACAAAAATCAGTTCCAGAACTACACAGAGAATTTGAGAACGGTTATTTTCATTAAGAGAAGCCAAGAGCGATTCAACCAAGTACCGGCATACCAAGCAACAGAGCTGCAAAACAAAACACAACCTTTCCAACGGTATCATTGGAATAACCAGAAATGATACAGCCATGCATTACATGGGCAGAACGCTCAGATGTCTCCTACAAAACCTAGTGTCGAAAAGAATGACGAAGCCATCTCCACCCCAAAATGATGCTCTGCCATTAAGAATCACACATGTTATTGAAGCTGTAGAGAAACTGGTTGAACTGTTCAAAAGATTCAATGTCTTCAGACTCAATCAGGCAAGAATAGTTGATCACCTACAAGATGGTTCAATAGAGCATAATTTCGTAGATGCAGATGATGATGCAGGTCAAGAAGCAGTATGCGAACCACAGCTTATTTCGTTGACTATCAAAGATGTTGCTACTTCTGATAAACAAACAGACTTGCTTACTGCAAAAGATAGAGGCAGTGCATTGGTGTGTGGAAATGTTAAGCAATGTCTGATTGGTAAATCTGTGCCATTTTTTTTAATCCATTTAAGCGAAACATATCGTAAATCTTTAGTAATTGATGCAAAGCCAGTATCACAAATAGGAATAATGTCAAGAAAACTTCAAAAGCCGACAGAAAGTTAATACAACAGCTGTTCAGCGCATCCAGAGCAGCTGCACTATTAACATGAAGGACGGTTCTCACTCGTGAACTGTTATAGGTGCCACCATCTTTAAGGAAGGGAAAATTAATTCCACCTCAAAATCAGACAAGATTGCCATCTTATCTGCCCATGTAGAAACACCACCATCAATACCAAACTCAGCTCCAACTCAGCGGATGTAAGTACTGATAGACGTTCATGCCTTGATCCAGTCCTTGGGAAATCCAAGTAATGCACAAACATTTAATGATTATGCAAAGGTGTTCCTTAGTGTCATGACCCAACATGTAAAAGCTAGCGTCAAGCGTCTTGATGTAGTCTTTGACGCACAATTCAACAGTCAATCAGAGGACCAACAAGAGAGAAAGGAATTGTTAAGAAAACGTCAATCTGAATTTCTAAGTGATTATGTCATGGAGCATGGTAACTAATCTAATGAATTTGAACCGGTGACGTGAATTGGCCAAGTCATCACTTTCTGGAGGTATAGCAGATCTTCGGAGCATTCATGAAGAGGCAAACAGTCAGTGCAACAGGATCATAGTTGTATTCAGAGACAATGATGTGGTGCTGTTAATTCACATTTTGGGCACCCATCAATGGATTGACATTTGGATGGTAAGTGGGACAGCTCGCCACATGAAATGCCATCGTGTCCATATCATTACTGAAAAACTCCTGCTGTCATTCTTTAATAGGTGTGGAGAGACGAAGTGTTGGAAAGTGTTTAAGCAGAATCCACAGTTGATTAGTGGAGTTGGTCAAGATGGTGGTGTTGTGCCGGTAAAAGAATATGAGTGCATACTGTGCGGTGGTCCATATCCGCTTGGTGGTGTTAATCAAGCACGGACCAAATGTTTGAGAAAATACAAACAGAACTAGAAAGGCTGCCACAAACCAACTCTGCACTGCAGCTACAATTGGCAGATGCCAATTTCCATACCAGGGTATGGCTGCAATCTAATGTAGGAGTGCAGAACGTTGGATTACCAGCAACCACAGGCGGCTGGCAAGAGACTGATGATAGCCGGTTACAGCTTGCAGGGGGTTTGGTCAATACTTCCCTCAATCCCCGAAGAATGAGCTGAACTAGTGACATGTGGTTGCAAGTCCAAGTACAAGATTACGTGTTGTAAATGCAGCAATATATAATCAAGCATCAATGAACCCGGTGGTGTCTGTTAATACCACCCCAAAAAAGTGGAAAAAAAAAACAGGGATAATTTCTCTAAAAGTGAGTTGGGACTATCTGCCAGATATATTACTTACAGTGGAAAATGAATGACTTAAACTAATGGATTTGAAAGCTTTGCAATTGTTCAAGTACACTTTTATTAATCTATTTGGATTTATTGGCCTCTAAAACAGGTGTGGCCCCGAATGTTTACCTTTATGGTATATAATAAGCGATTTATGGCCATTTTAAGGTTTTGGCGGCCATCTTGAAAACTAAGGTCAAAATTAGAAAATGGCGATGGCGAGCAACCCATACATAATGGAAATATACATAATGGAAATGTGCTTTCACAAGGTTGGTTGCTTTAAAAAAAATGCTGTCCAAAGTTTCTTTGACATAGCATGGCTTGCCGTTTATTCCAAATATTAGAATAACCGTTAGCACTTTAACCCCCTAAATATTTGTTAAATCATCACAGCATTTATCCATGCTATTGAAATCAACAATAGGTTGGCTATTTAACAATAAAAAAAGCACCGGAAAGCGAAATTGCATGCATAGTGTATTGATCATCCCCCTAGAGACAACGAACGTTACACATATCAGCAGTTTAATTTAGGGATGGGTATTCCACGCGTAAAATAATTCAGATCGGAATTTATGTTATATTTATTTATTGTTAAATGTTTTAAACATTCTGATTGAGGTACAACAACAAAATGTTATAGATGTACAACTTATTGGTTAGTGGGTTATTATGATAGTTATTAATCAAGGTGTTGCAATTATTTTCCTGATATTCAAGTAAAACCTGAATGACATCATGGTAACAATAACGTAAGTCTTAATAGTTATACAAAAGATAAGATTTGACTAAAGATATTTATATGCGGATATACTGTAGAGAAATTCCTACAAACTTCATTCCAATTGTATATGATGTTTATATTAAAGTATCTGCATTCATAAAATCCTTTAAAAATATCACTCATACTCCGAAAATTGATTATAAATTTTCCATTCGTCTATATGACAGGGCTAGAAGATCACATTATAAACAATGCAGATCTGTATGAAATAAGAAAGGAAATACGTTTATTCCCCTTAACCTTTCCTTCGACAAAAATCAGGGCGCAAGTCTTAATGGATAACTAATTAATCTTTCTTTTTTCAGAAAACGGAAGAAACGGAAGGGAGAATGAATAAAGAAAGTAGCTTGATATATGTGTGTTTGGGTAAGGGTCCTTCACACTATGTCGCACGTAAATGCGACACGATGTAGCACCTACATGCGGCTAGCAGTCGACTTTCATTTCTACTGTACCTTTTCGGTCCGGCATCGCATTACAGCCGACAGGCCCCACTGGCCATGTCCGGTGCTGCACCCAGACGCGATTGCAGTTGGCCATTAAGTTCAATACGTGTCTTCACACTATGCGATTGTTTTCTGCATATACGTGCGGCAGCAGTAGACTTCCACTGCTTCTGGTGATCGGGCGCATTGGGTATTGAAATCATTTAAGGGATATAAATAGTGTTATTCCCATTGCTGAATAACCAACTGGTTCCCGCAACGAAAAAACATCACTGAAGTCCTGATTTCTCCTCTGCCCACTGGGCGTTGGTTGGAACCCAGGAAAGGACGGAATTATTATCAGCTAAAATTTTCTCCAACAATTAACATATATGATAGTATATTAATTACGAGGTAAAGCGAATTCGGTATTAAAGGACATTTGTAGTTCGATGCATCTATATGAATCACGGTGATGTGATAAATATTCATATATATAGATATATATATATATATATATATATATATATATATATATATATATATACATTGATTTACTTATTTATTTATATACGTGTGTGCGTGTGTGTGTGGTATACACACGTATAAGGTGAAAATTAAAGACCGAGTTCGGAGCGCTTTTCTGTATTTCGTACATTTCTTCCGGGTACAAAGTAAAATAAATAAACAGATATTTATTAGAAGTAACTTACAAAATACAATGTCAATAGCCTAAAATAATTCAAATCCTAAAAGGTGGCATTTCACTTCTTTTCAATTTCATAAACAAACTAACTAAAATATTCAAAAATCGATTACTGAAATACTTAGTAGTAGTAGGTTCAACAATATTTATTTTAACAATATTATTACGAAATGTTATCTCTGATGAGTTTTTCATTATATACAGTGATTAAAATGATTCTTTATGTAAAG
>NC_087216.1:56549806-56562306 GCF_015104395.2 Macrobrachium nipponense
ATAATAGGTGGGGCAATTTTAATGAATTACTCTCGAAATTAAACGCATTAGTGCCCAGCATCAAATTTAAAGTTGAATGGGAAACAGACAACAAAATTCCTTTTCTTGATGTTTTAATAATCAGAGACGACAGAATACAAATTTACCATATATAGAAAACCAACGTTCTCACTTTCATACATTCACTACTTTAGCTATCACGACATTACTATCAAGATAGGTGTAGCTAGCAACCTGTTCTTAAGAGCCTTACGAATTTGTTCCCAGAATTCCTAGAAAAAGAATTTGAACTAATTTGCAAGCAACTTTCGTCTTTAAAGTATCCTGACCATATAATTGAGAAAGCAATTCGCAAAGCAAACTAATTTTCTACCGACCCCCTAAAGACAAGACCAGAGATACAAACAGTGAAATAAAAATTCATACCAGGGACATGATTAAGAGAGTAACCCACACCCTCGGAAAATCTAACCCTTTTGCATTTACTTACCCAAACACCTTAGCCAAATCCCTGATTAACGTCCAACAAAAGACATCTCTGAAGGACATGGGGTATATGAACCCCATGCAGGACTGTGACCAATCTTTACATCGGATTTACAGGTAAATACTTCTCCAGAGAACAATACAACACAAACGGTCAGTTAGGTATGGACAACAGAACTCGGCTATTTTCAACCATGTAAATGAACGTAACCATAGAATAAACTGGAATTTGTCACGTGTAATTTAAAGCAGCAAACTACCGGTGCAAGAGTCAAATGATGGAATCGGCCTTAATAGAGAGGCAGGTAATGAACATCTCAAAAGGAGCATGGATTTCAGATACGATCGACAAGGTTTTCATTCAACCAACACTTAAGAAAATTAAAGAAGATTATCAGCGGGGGTGACCTAAATTGGCTTGCCTGTGGATGGACCTTTTGTATAAATACCACCTTTTCTGTAAACTTTTCTCATTCATCTACCTGAAGAGGGAGACAGCAGTCTCTGAAATATAGTAATTTTCTCTCTATATTTTGGTGTTTTTATGGGCTCCTTTTATTAGATGGAATTCTGTTGTTACAGAAAATTTTTTTCATTTTTACCAGTCATATACTATATATATATATATATATATATATATATATATATATATATATATATATATATATATATATATATATATATATATATATATATATAATATATATATATATATATATATATATATATATATATATATATATATATATATATATATATATATATATATATATATATATATATATATATATATATATATATATATATATATATATATATATAGCGTCGTGGCAGCCGCGGTCTCATTGGGTCGAAGGGTTGAAATATCATATGACTAGGCTGAATTTGCATATCTCAGTTAATGGGATACTGAATCACTGACTAATTAGGGCCAATGTAAAACAAAACGTAGAGAGCGAACAGAAAATATTCGTTCGAGTTATATGAAAATATATATCTTATCCAAAGATATTGGTTAAAAGAAAACACAATGGGTCCAATAAACTTAAGTATAATCTTCACTAAAATGCAAGGGATACCACAATGGCTACTGTCGAATCCTGTGGCACTGTAGGCTACGTTAAACACGGTTTACAAACACTAACTAGTGCCAAGAGGTTGATAACTAAATTAGCCACACTATCCTTAATAGTTAACACTTAGAGCAAAACTTTATTCATTCGTCTAGTCTGATAAAAAACAGCTAAGAAAACACGCACAATAATAGCGTCTATGATCAATGTTTTGGTCATTTGTTTGTAATTGTTCTCTGCTGAATCACTGCTGAATGATACTCAGGAAGGCACAACAGCACGGCCGGTACAATTTGCGAAAAAATTCGGAGTTGTAGCGACTGAACATTACGGACACTGCAAAGAACTTTATTTTGCTGTTGAGGCGCAAGCGCAAAGCAAAATTTCATTAATGTCTGCAGGTGGTTTTATGCAAAATATTACTCAACAGCTTCACGCAAAGAAAGCACAGCTAGAGTCACTTATTAAGACATGACTATCACTACAAAAGAGAATATGTCACACTACTGAGTCACGTTTTCAAACTAGGATTTGTGGAAACAAATTCAAAATAAAAGGTTTTGGGGACATATGAATAGGGATGGAGAATTAGGCTAAGGAATGAGAATTGGAATTACAGACACAATGGTCTCAAATCGAAAATACAGTTCTCTTGGCATATTACCTGATATTTCAGTGACTTTGATGTTTGCTTTAGTGTGAACCAGTGGGGATGATTGCCAATGAAGCTGGTATCTTCTCACTACTAATGAAAGGAGGAAGTAGGGGTGCAATTGGATTGCTGATCGCACCAGGCCACTGAATGGGAGAGAGTGTTTACGGTGGTAAGTGTGGAATTTGGCTGGAGTATGGGTCTATGTAAGGAAGGGCTTGTAGGCTTCAAGTATAAGCCAAGGCACTTGGCTGAATGAGTCTCTTTCAACTCTAAATTTGACAACAAAGGTCCAAGTGATAGCAATGGGCGTGAGACTGTCGTAGTAAGAGCCTCCTTCCTCTGGGACGGCTCCCTACTGTACTGATTTGTATACCCATCTGTGGCTGCTATCTTGAATGTTTCAAATGTGACTTTTTTTGTTCTGTTGTCCCTCAGATTCCCAGGTAGTGCTGGGAAGAGAACAATATTTTCAAAGAAGTGAGTGACATGATGAACAACAATGGAAAGGGGCGTTGCTGAGGAGAGAGAGAGAGAGAGAGAGAGAGAGAGAGAGAGGATGAGAGTGGGCGGAGTTACTTGGTGTGAAAAGGGTTCAGGTCAGGTCAAAGTTAAATGGTCTATGAAAGGGTCGATGGCTTGGCCACTGGAATGGAGGTGTTAATGAGTTATTGGCCCCTAGGGGTTTTTACACAATGGCAGTAGGAGGTGTGGTGCTTAAGATTTATCCCAAAATTTTCCCATGAGTTGTTGAGACTGAATGCAGGTGGCATTTGCATGTGGCCAGTGAGTCTGGATGGTGTGCAGAACGAAAGATACTCATCCAGTTGGGCCATATTTCATAAGGAGATTGAATTTTTAACTACTTTCTTTCAACGAAATTCATTTCCCAAGGATCTAATTTTTAGAATCGTCAACAATTTTTTAACTAATTATTTTCATCCTGCCACACTGATTTTTAATGTTCCGACAAAACTTATGCATGCTTTAATCCCCTATATTTTTAACTCCAATTTTTCACATAAACTGAAACAAATGATTGAAAGTGAAATACTGTGCATTCATTTAAAATTGATATCAAATAATCCAAGTAAAATTGGCTCCTTGTTTGGCTTCAAGGACCGTCTGCAGCCTTTCATGAGATCCAATGTGGTCTATAAGTTTACATGCCCAGGATGTCCTGGTACTTATATTGGATCAACAAAAAGGTTGTTACAGATGCGTTAGTGCAGTCACTTAGGGTTGAGTTTTAGAACGGGGCAAAGACTGAGCAGACCAGAACATTCAAATATAAAAAATCATGCTATCAATTGTAAAATTGAGGTCAAGAAGCAGCACTTTACCATATTAGGGTATTCTAAGGATGGAAATTATCTGACTACCTTTGAGTCATTATATATTAAAGACTCGTTCCATCATTAAACGGTGGTTGCTCTTCTGCTCAACTATATCTGGCATAGTCGTCTTTGGAGGTTGGTGTTCAAACTTTGGTCATTTTATCTTCTTCTGTTGTACCTGAAGGTTGGTGTAACAACAGTTGTTTTTACTTTGCTTCTTTTTTTTTTTGGTCTTTTAATGTTTTTTAATTGTCATTTTAGTATTTTTAATGTTATTACTTTGGCTGATGATGCACATAGTCATGTGCGAAACGTTTCTTAATGAATAAACCTTCTTTTGAAAAACATCCACGTTTCTTCGGCTTTTCTAAATTTATATATATATATAATATATATATATATATATATATATATATATATATATATATATATATATATATATATATATATATATATCGCTTTTTCTAAATTTATATATATAGATATATATAGATATATATATATATAAATATATATATATATATATATATCTATATATATATATATATATAGAAGGGTCTAACATATTGTATGATTCCCGTACTTATTTTTCGCTAAGAGTAAGAACATTTGATTAACTAAAAATAAAATATTTCATGTTACAGTCGTCCTTGAAAGACAGTATTGTCTCAAATAAAAACAATAAAAACAAATATACATACATACATACATATATATATATATATATATATATATATATATATATACTATAATCATATATATATATATATAGCTATATATATATGTGTGTGTGTGTGTGTGTGTGTGTGTGTATATTTATATATATATATATATATATATATATATATCTATATATATATCATATATATATATATCTATATATATATATATATCTATATATATCTGTATATATATATATATATATACATATATATATACATATATATATATATATATATATATATATATATATATATATATATATGTATGATATGTATGTATGTATAGTTTAATCATTGAGACAATACTGTCTTTCAAGGAAGACTGCAACATGAAATATTTTATTTTAGCATATCAAATGTTCCTACTCTTAGAGAAAAATAAGTAAGGGAATCCTGCAATATATTATACTCCTTGCAAATATGTGTAACTGAACAAATGATAAGAGAGCGAGAAAATATTTCGCATTCGCTAGAATGAATGCTAAATGAGCATGAAATTGTCGGTTTCATGTTTAGTTATTTCTGTATCTCTTTTGTCTGCCTTTCTGCTTGTGTGTGTTTGCCTGTATGAATATATATATATCTACCTACATAAGTTGGGCAAGAAAGAGTTCGCTAGTTTAGATTTTGAGGATTTCTGGCATTGCTGATTTTTCTTTTCTTCATATCGGATTTCAGAAAAAGCAGTTGGACCGAAGGTTTGTGAACAGCTTCCATGATGACCAGTGTCCAGACAGACTGAGTAAATTACTTCCTTTCATACTCTTTGAAGTCTTCATGCTTATCTCGACAGCCCACAAGTTCCTTCGGAGAAACCACATCTCATTTTGTGCTATCATAGATAAAGAAATGTACAATATATTTTGCTTTCCATCTCCTTGACTAAAATAATAAAAAATAAATAAATCCGTCAGTACCGAAGTCTCAGTCATCAGAAAGGAAAAATAAAGAAAATTCCCTGCAATATCGCATGAAGAATGGAGGAAAATACTGAGACGTTAATGGTGACGTACGTTATTTTGCATATTCCCGCTGCCAGGCCCTTCCCGTCGTGTCCGAAATTGCTCAATTATGGAAATGAAGCGAAAGTTCGCTAGGAGTTGGAATTAGAGGAATGGATTGTCACTGCATTTTCAACCGGCAATATCTGCTGCGAGAGATTAGAATGTAAATGAAAGTCTGTTAAAATATTCAGACACAAAGACTTGGTAGAGGAAGATAGCATCCCTTTACTAGACCTTTGAAGGAAATGATTTACTATTTGTTTGTAATTATGTTGTCTATTATCATCATTATCATATAATTACCTCTTTATTGCCACGCAATTACATTTCTTTATTATCGTGTACATAATTCTGCTTATCATCATGTTTATTACTTCCGTTTATTGTCATGTAACTGCTGCTGCTGTTTATTATGTAATTTTTCTGATTACTATTATTGTAATTACTTTTGAACAGGAGGTATATGTTTGGCCTAGTTTGACTGGTTTAATTTCGTTATAACAAAATTAAGCAAATTTTGGAGCCTCTATTTTTATGGCATAATAGAGATTTTATATTAACTCTAATGTACTCTGATAACGAAAATTAACTATTTAATAAAGCAAAACTATACTAATTAAGCCGTGTAGCTTTTTTCACACAGTTAACAAAAACAATCCATTAGTGTCTTAATATATTATCAATTCCTTTCTATTTTCTAGTGGATTAAAATTAGGAAGTCAGTGATAACAGTTACAATTTTTTCTCTTTATATGAAATATTGTTTGTACTAAAAATAATGTTTATGCCTCTGTAACCGTAAAATAACTGAAACTGTCATTAGAAAACTGTTCCACTGTATCATAACTTTCAGAGCTGTGTATGGAAAGTATTTGTATGGAAAGTATTAAGCATGTTTTTTTTAGCTCAGAGTACATCTTAAAAATTAGCCAGCGAATTTCTTTGTAATGCATAGGTACTATGCTGGGTTAAGAAGCTGAATGTATTCACTGAGTAAAACAAAAATCTTGAAAGTTTTGAAAACTATCATCGCATAAGTTTTACGCAGAGTGGTCCACGCAAGTCATGAAATCGGCCTTAGAATTGTTTTTTCTTGAGTAAAGTTTCCTCAAACTACCACATTCATAACTTACAGAGAGTTAACTTGATCTTTTGGATAAAATTAGAGCTCTCATGATAAGATTAGCTCCCTGTTTGCAAAGCCAATGTCGGTCAATGGATCGTGCATGAACTGAGAAATGATTGAAAGTTCATAATTATGTAGAAGCGAGATTTAGTGGTATACCTCCGCGCTTTGTTATTGAAAGTACAAAGTTATCCCAAAACGTTTCATCCTATAGGAATCAGGAAGGAGAGTTTTTATTATTCTTTCAGAGAACATTTGATATTCGATTACAATAAATTTAATTAATACATTTCCAGAATTTCACCACATGAATAACGGTGTAGTATGAAGCTTTATGACCATGATTATATAACATAAGTCATATATGCTATCAGTAGTGTTAATTTAGGACACTCATTCAGTAAGGACGCAAATAAATGAGGTGAAGTTGAATAAGTCGGGAAATAAGTAAGATTTACTATAGCGAGGGTTGAAGAGCAAGATGAATGGGCTTAGAATGACTTTCAGAAAAAAAAATGGACCAAAGTACAAAGAAGAGAAAAAACATACAGATGCCTGACATAGCGGGACAGAAAACGATTCTTTATCTTCATGGAAACAATAAGATATTCTAAATCCTTCGTTATTTTTCAGAAGAATATATATGATTTTAACAAATGAGGAAATTATATCGTAAATATTTTGTCATGTGAACGTTTATTGAAAGCATTGTGGACTATCTGATATTTCTTTCCATTCCCCAGAAGAAAACAACAAGTAGATTTAATAAAAGGAACATTTCAGTATCGAATGGGTTATTTTTCCAATTATTGGCGTCAACGTATGATAATAAACAATAAAATCAAATATATAAAGCTTAACGAAATATGGCTGAGTTGAAAGCAATCCGAAGACGTGACATGATATGTTGCTTGTCGACATGACTGCACATATCACATAGGTATTCAACACCAAGGTAGCGATTATGAACGAAAGATACTGCCTCTGATAACATGAAACAGCTATTGGTGGAGAAGGAATAAACCATCGATTCGAGGAGAGTCAGTGATCCGTATTCTGACAGTTTTTGGTCTCCATAAACTTTGTATCAGTGCGGTGCCTGACAATTCTGTCTCTCCGCGCTCTTTCCAGTCTGGGCGTGAAGTGCGGCGGTAAAAAAAGCCTTGGGTCTGAAGTGTACCATTTACAGGAGAAACTATATAGTTTCAGCAAGAATACATAAACGAATACGTTTCCTCACAAATTTTACATGTATATGTACATTTAACACTACCTAAAAGATATTAGAAAACGTTTGTAGATCCTAACCGGTTTAAACATTTTTGCTAACTAATTATATTCAGAGGATTGATACAAAAGTAGCAGAAATTCAATATATATGCCAGGACAGTGATACGAAATACAAAACGGTTGAAAAACAAGCACCCGAAAGGTATTCTGTTACATATATCTTTATTTTTACTCTCTCTCTCTCTCTCTCTCTCTCTCTCTCTCTCTCTCTCTCTCTCTCTCTCTCTCTATATATATACTAAAGATATAGAATATATATATATATTATACTTATATATATATAATATATTATATATATATATATATATATATATATATAATATATTATAGGATATTATATTATATATATGTATATATAACATATATATATATATAGATATATAGATATATATATAACTATAGATATATGTATATATATATATATATATATCATATATATATATATATATATATATAATATATCAATGGTAAAGGTGGGACGTCTATCAAGTATATCATATAAGTGTGGCGCGCGTGTGTATGTGTGTGTGCGCGTGCATGTGTATAGTTAGATCATTAGATAGATAGATATTAGTAATAAAAAACACTTTATTTGTATGAAAATAACCAGCAATATGTAGATATGTATTCGCAGAGGGAGGGAGAAGCTAAAAGAAATCTGAAGAGGAAAGACTTTTATTTCCTGTAGTATATTTAATGAAAGATATATAGCCTTGGAAGTTTCATTATTTTGTTTTTATACGCTGTAAAAGCCATGCATTTGTAACAAAAAAAGTTTTAAAAATATATAATTTTTAATGCAATATTTTTGGGAATTTTGTCCTCGTTTTGATGACTGATTATTTTTTTTTTTTTTTTTTTTGTTAATTCATTGTCCTATTTTTTGCAGATTTTTTTTAAATACTTTTTAATAAAAATCTGTCATCAAAAAAGATGAAAAAACCTTTAAAACTTTCATAGCCCTCTTTATCGCAGTCATGAATAATAAAAAGAGTTTCTTTGTATTAATGATGTAAGATTTACGATTGAAATGTTTGCCGTTTTCTGAAAAAGAAAACTATCATTTTTCAGCTTTACTTTTGATTATTTTAATATCATAAAACGAAGTGAATGAAATGTATTGATATTAAATATTAAAATCCAACCATTTTTTCTTAGGTTCTTAGTGATATTTTCATGAGAGAGATATTCAGTTAAAAGGAATATTTATCACACGCCGGCGCTACATACCTTCTAAAATAAAATATACTTAAAGAGCAATCTTGTTAGCAATATAGAAAATTAACTTATCATCCAGGGAGCGTTTGTATTCTTCAGAAACAAGAAGGGAAAGATTTTTTAATCTATTTTATTATTATTATTATTATTATTATTATATTTATTATTATTATTATTATTATATTATTATTTATTATTATTTTATTAAGAGATAAAATTCATATTCTTATGGAACAACCCCACAGGTGCAATTGACTTGAAGTTCAAACTACCCAAGAATTTGTTCATTTGTAAGAATTTACATAAGATAAGAGGAAGGATAGAAAGAAAGAAGAGATTAGCTATTAGAAAAGACCAAAAGATGAATAAATGAGTAAATAATTACAATATAAACAAATAACCAAATATAAAAAAATGCCATTCACTTGAAATTCTAGCTCCCAAAGAATATATGCTTATTTGAAAGAAGCACAGAAGTTAATATCAAGTGCAGAAAGAAGATATCAGTGGTTAAAAAAAAGGATAAATTTACAAATAATCATTAAATATAAAAAATTAAATGAATGATTAAAATACAAGCTGAAATGAGAATTCCGCTCGCTTGAAGAGCAAACGACCTAACGATGCCTGGAGCATATTTAGTAATAAGATGGTTTGTATGCTGATAGATCCGAGTGCAGGACCATCAAATACGCATACAAAGTCGTGGCGGCCATTTGCATATTATGACCACCAGGGCAGATGGAGGTATATAAAATATGTTTGTGAAAAAACACACACAGTTATGTGTGTTTTTGCGTATAGGTGCGTGCAATAGAATAAAAAGTGCTATGAGAGAGATGTGTGCAACCTTGTATTTGACATGATAAGCATAAGGTTTCGTCTAAAACCACTTGGATAATGATCAAATCGGCACTGAATAAATAAATAAAAAAATAAATTAAGACTTGTACTTTATCACTGGTTTCCATGAAACGCATTTGTGTGAGAAATGTCCGTAAGTAAGAAGCATCTCCCCACCAAATTCTGCCACATCCTTCCCCAAATAGAAGGTGTTGCTATTGTTTCTGCAGAAAATTATTGCCCCATGAGGATATTTTCATGACACTACAAGAAAAGTATAAGGTTATCGGCATTCGAATAAACGAAATTATTTGTCCGCGAACAAAAAAAATTATAGTTTTTTTTGCAGCAAAAAATTTAGTATGGTCATAAATGCTTCAGTCTACCTTGTAAGCAAATGATATAAATGTGTTATAATTTTCCAACATTTACAAATACTATCATAGTTGTCATACCACATAACATATATTTATGAGATAAAATGTGATATAGGACATACATAACAGAACCACTTTATGAAAATTTTATCCTGATGGATATTTGTTGGTGAAAATACTGCGAATAAAATTTATAATCCCGTTTTAGAATGACGTCTCGCTCTCCAAAATAGAGTTAATGTGCAAAAAAGTGATATATGGTTAAATGATTATATCTTTGTGACTGGTGCCTTAGAATGTTCTCCTTTTTAAGGTGCCAGGGCATCCCTGTTGTTTCATGTGAAGGTAAAAAAGGATAAAAGTTTTTTTCCCTTATACTTTCGTTTTACTTTCGCTTCGGGCAGCTTACATTCCTCAATGTGCAATTATGTTTTATGAAAACTGAGCTTTGATGCATTCCCCAGCAAGCGTCGAAGGGGGAACCGCGAGAGACACCAGATAAATGATGGAGAGGAAACCAGAAGAAAAGTTGAAGGGTCACTCAAAGAAAGCAGAATATACAGCAATGTGCTTGGTATCACTGTGGATGTATATACCTTCAACTACTGAGGCATGACGAGGAATGTGAAAACTTGCTTTGTCCATAGGTAAATAAATAAAAGGACAGACACATGTGCATTCACACCCACCACCTACAATACACACACACACACACACACACACACACGCACACACACACCCACACACACACACAAACACATATATATATATATATATATATATATATATATATATATATATATATATATATATATATATATATATTCTATTATATATATATAATATATATATATATATATGCCAAAAAAGGGACAACTAAACGCCTATGAGCTACCATCTAAGATCCTCCGCATTAGAAAGTTTAAAAAATCTTTTCTTATGTTACAGCATTCATATATTTAAAACAGTAAGAATAGGATGTTTATGAAGGCATATTTATACAAAGTTACAGAGAGCAAGTAGTTCCAGAGTACAAGTTCTTTGAGAAAACATACATCGTACCAAGAATTAATAGCTGGAGTGCAGAAAACAGAATTGGAAAAAATAGATAAATATGGAGATCAAGTGAAACAAAAATGTGAAAGCAGTTAGGGACCGAAGGGACGCTGTTTACACACTGTAAAGAGCCCTACAGTGTGCGTTTGTGCTTGTGTTTGCGTACCTGTATACGCGTGCTCATAATAACTCAAATACTACTCTGTGACGGTAACTGTAAAACATAGATGTCAACGGTGCAGTCATATTTATTTATTCCTATAAGCCAACCTACTATTATCTTTATAAAATAACAAGGTTTTCGTTTTTCTCCATTCAGCATCATTCGTCTCATCAATCATAAATGTTTAGTTCGTAGAAGAAAAAGAAATGTTCATAGAAAAAAAAAATAAGTTGCTTTCTCATACCCACATCATTTCAACTGTTACCGACGACATGGTGAACATTTTCCTTCTTACATTTTCTTTGTAGAACTACGATGATATATTAAGGAGATTTGTGGATGAAAAAGGGCACCGATATATCTAGTTCGTTAGTTCGAAATCTTTCCTCCAATTCTTGGATTTGAAAACGGTTTAGCGTCACAATATTTTTCGATATCAAAAATATTTTTGTTTTTTGCAATAGATATATATATATATATATATATATATATATATATATATATATATATATATATATATATATATAATATCCATATGTGTGTTCTGTGCTGTGTATATATATCCTATATATATATATATATATATATATCTATATATATATATATATATATATATATATATATATATATATATATATATATACTAGATATCTAAATATATGTATATATATATATATATATATATATATATATATATATATATTATATATATATCGGTTATGAATTTTCAAATGAAGTAACAAATTGATTTTTTTTTACTGTTTTTTTTTTAAGTTAAACTTGATTACATCTTTACAAGCTTTTGAATTCGATATAATAGGATTAAAAAGTTACACTTTAATCTTAGTAATGAAATCGCAAAACTATAAAATGCATTAGAAATGGGAGTCCATAAGGCAAAATGGTCATACATCCATAACCTTCATAACACTAATAAGAAAGAAAAAAGAAAGAAAGAAAACAAATAAAAACATTTTGCCTATCAGTTTTTCATTCCTCTTATTATTATTTTTTGGTTTTTCATTCTTTATGTACCTAGATGCACTCGGATCTCGAACGAGTCACCATTGAATAAAACATGTGAAAAATGTAAAATGCATCATGTAAGTAGAGGAACTTTTATCTCGAAAAAGATCACCTTAAAAGCAGCTCA
>NC_087216.1:56567306-56571862 GCF_015104395.2 Macrobrachium nipponense
TACATTTTTATTCAGGCCACTATCTTAATATTAAAGCTTCCATTTTTTCTTCTATATTCCTATGCGCTTTGCGTATCACGAGTCCACGATATTTTGACCAAGAAATAGAATACATAAAAAAGATAGGAAACTATCTCTGCTACCCACCTCATTTAATTGATTTATGTTATCAAAAAGCTCACAAAAAGTTTTTATAGTTGTGACAAAAAACAGAAAAGAATGCCTAAAAATGTACTTAGCTTACCTTACTTTCGTGGATTTGAAACTATAAACTCAATATTTAAATCGTTTAATGTTAATGTAGTGTTCTATTATAACAATACCATTAAAGATATGCTAATTAAGAATAGTTCCGTAACAAATAACAACATCATTTACAAAATTCCTTGTAAGGATTGCCCATCGTTTTACATTGGCCAGTCAAGTAAAAATTTATGTGTACATATTAAACAGCACATGTATTCAGATTTTTGCCACGAAGAAAAAAAAAATGCGAACCTTTACTCAGGCATAACTGATGTTATAGAGGAAAAATATAGTCAAAGTAGGCTTAATATCCAAACTGACATTACAAGATTAGCAATAAGGTCGACTTCACTCTACAGAAACGAGGAAACGCCTGAGGGCAGGATAAGCGAATTTTAAGCCGCCACACCTTGGAGGATACACACGTGGTCAACAGATGATTCATCCAGATAACAATATATTTTTTTTCATCCAGAAACAATACATTTTTTAAAAATCAAAGAGTTATATACAACTTATTACCATGAAATTTACAAAAATGTTCCCCATCAAAAAAAAAAATAATGAAAAGACGAAAAAAAGAATATAAATATATCGAGCAAGAGAGAGAGAGAGAGAGAGAGAGAGAGAGAGAGAGAGAGAGAGAGAGAAATAGTAACTATACACATGTGGGACTAATGTATTAGTAGTTCATTTATTTCAAGGTCCTTCATAAACATTTTACAAATATACGGGTCCAAATGGTAAAATCCCAGACTAAGATTTAGGTTGTTTTTAATAGTGATTTGTATAATTGCTGATTCCAGTAAATTTCTTGAAACATAATCATTAGATCTAGCAATTAAAGAGGTATCACCCCAATTAATACAATGAGGTTTCTCACTCACATGGATAAACAGTGCATTTGAAGTCTGGGCTGTTCCAACTGAATACATATGCTGCTTAATACATACACATAAATTTTTACTTGACTGTCCAACGTAAAAAGATGGTCAATCCTTACAAGGAACTTTGTAAATGATGTTGTTATTTGTTTCGGGCTATTCTTAATTAGCATATCTTTAATGGTATTGTTATAAGAGAACACTACATTAACATTAAACGAATTAAATATTGATTTTATGGTTTCAAATCCACGAAAGTAAGGCAAGCTAAGTAAATTTGTAGGCATTTCTTTTTCATTAATAGCAACACTATAAAAAATTTTGTGAGCTTTTTGATAATATAAATCAATTATATGAGGTAGGTAGCAAAGATCGTTGCCTATCTTTTTTATGTATTCAATTTCTTGGTCAAGATATTGCGTATCCTCCAAGGTGTGGCGGCTTAAAATTTGCTTATCCTGCCCTCAGGCGTTTCCTCGTTTCTGTAGAATGAAATCGACCTTATTGCTAATCTTGTAATGTCAGTTTGGATATTAAGCCTACTTTGACTATGTTTTTTCCCGAGTATCAAAACGAGAAGGATAGAAATCTATTGCCGCTCATATATACATATACTTGTAGAATATCTGATAAATAGTAAACAATAGATCCCACTTAGGTACATTAAAGCCTAAAAGCAACAAACACGAAAGCCCTACGATGGTAAGGATGGTTCCATTTTAGCTCTAATAAATATATCTGAAAATGACAGGTATATGTATGGATGAGAGACTATACACTTTTAACCTTCTCTTGGTCTGGTCAGCAACGTGACCTCGTCATGAATATGGTGGTTGGGTTCGTTTACCCCAAACGGATATTATAGCTACTTCAAATTTCTTGCACCTGGATCATAAGGCGCTGTAGTGACAAGTGTATCCAAAAACCGTAAAGATTTCGAGAAGTTAATTTTCTGACTCACATCAGGATCCAACTTAGGTCTTTCATTTGTGTGTGTACACACACATTCATTTGTACATACAGTAACATCCATACACATACACATATTCTACATTGCTTTCATATTTAAACTTGAGGAAATAAACTATAACTTCTAAAGTCACTTAGAAGATGCCTGGATTCTTTTTTTATTACACACTGCTCCCTTTTTGGATTGTGTATGTATCGTTTGAGAAAGGCTGACATAGATATACAAAATTAGAGTTGACTGAACTTCTTGCAGATATTATTCTATGAATATGAAATGATAAAGTTTTAAATATTTTCATGGGATATTCTTGAATTGTCCAAACATTCCTTAGACAAAATCCTGTGTTTATAATTATAGGGCTCAATAACCTCTCATGGGAATAAGGCTGAAATAATTTGAGCTTATCCAGCAACATCACTGACTGACTTACGTTGGGGGTTACTTGACAATGAAATTGCTATTGAATAGAAAAATTGACGCTTGATTCAATGAATATCTATAATTATATCATGTTTCCCTTTTGCTATTCTCGAAGAGTCTCAGTGTATAAAAAAAATGTATATCCGTAAGCAGTTATGATGGTAATCCTTTACTTAAATTGGTTTGAGTCTCATGAAAGTTTAATGTTTGTGATTAAGGTTGATTTATTTTATTCGTGGTAACGTCATTAGTAAATAATCAATTAAAAAAAATAGAAGAAGTAGCCTATGCATTATAATGCAAATATCAAAGGAGTAATCACATTACACCAACAATTTTATGACTAACAACAGAGAGCTCTGCATGTATTGATTAGGCAGAGTTCCTGAAGACCTGGAGGAGCAGAATTGGTACTTCATAAAGAAGTGAAAAGGTAGAGAAGGATGTAGGTATTATCGGGCAGGCTCTTATTTACCATATCGGGGAATATTCAAGGAGCACCGTGTTTCTCAGGTAACAAGAACGAGAAAAAAGAAATGATATGATAACAACCCACCAACAGGATAGGAGGAAACAGCTGCTCGAGATGGAAATGTCATAACTGATGGCTTTTTGTTAAAGCTGAATCATATATAATGGTTTTATTGCTGTGATTTTCAGTGGGTTGAAATTTCGAAGCAAAGTCAAAACATGAGAGCCGAAACTTATAAAGTAAAATAATGTAGCAAAATAATGTAATAAAAAAAAATCGCCACACTAATTTTTTACTATACACTTTATATGTAACAATCTGAAATGTTTTTATAAACACTTCTTTACTGATTTTTTTCCGCAATCATAGTACGGTTAAACGATCAGGATATGTTAACATTATATCAAATATATATTTTTAGACTCATATAGAAATCTAGAAGGATTGTGACAAGAGCGAAAATGGTGAAATAATGAACGCTTTCAAATTAAAAAAATATAATTATTCTGTTTCCTGCATTAAATCAATCAAGATATAACCGAATAGAATATTTTTATCAAATTACTATTCATTTATTTATTTTGCTATCTTTGTCTATCGTATGTATTACAATGAAAAATACGACATTTCAACATTCTGTTTGTAATATGGACCTACGCGCTCGTATTTTTATTAAGGGAAATAATGTAATACCTATGATGCAAGAGGAGGATTGAAGACCAAATAACATTTTATTTTGAGTTTCTAAGTAAAAAATAAAAGTTATAGCCAGTGTAGAAAACTATAGACACGCTTTTATCCAGTTATTTTCTACCATTTGCGAAAGAGAAAATGGAGAGAATTAGGAAAATTTAAATGAATATTCAAGAGGGGACCGGTATAATGAGGCACCAGGACTCGGAAATAGAGCTTTGGAATTTAGCTTCGGAATTCTTAAATGCATCTGTTTTAAAACAGTGTGCGTCACATAGGATTTTATTCTAGCGCAACTGCAATCCACTGGGATACGTTTAGCATATACCTTGTATTTCTTTTTCTTTGATTTGATCTCTCGGTTCTTTATATGTTCATTTTATGTTTAGGTAACGTATATGAACGTCGCAGACACGTATAGAAATACAAATAATAATAATAATAATAATAATAATAATAATAATAATAATAATAATAATAATAATAATAATAATAATAATAATAATAATAAGTAAGCCATTAACATAAAAGTAACTAAAAACAATAACAACATAAAATAAAAACAATTAATAATAAAAAAAATAAAAATAAAAAAAATAAAAATAGAAACAGATCCATATTTGGAATCCTCGTAAAATGTTAAACCAGAATCAGGTCTTATTTTTTCTCTAGGACCATTAGTAAAAAAAAGATAGCCACTTTCTTACACACACACACACACACACACACACACACACACACACACACAACACACACACACACATATATATATATATATATATATATATATATATATATATATATATATATATATATATATATATATATATATGTGTGTGTGTGTGTGTGTGTGTGTGTGTGTGTGTGTGTA
>NC_087216.1:56582362-56590847 GCF_015104395.2 Macrobrachium nipponense
TGGTAGATACCCTCATTGATTTACACCTGGTTTTGAATGATAATGAATGACAAGCGATATCTTACTCAGGCCTCACAAATGATATGTCAGTGGTTTTCTAGTTTACAGGCTCTCAATGTTTGTAACCCATACACTTTTTCCCGTGTTTATGTGCATAGTTCATATAAATTCAAAATTCAAGTCTACATTATCCTATTATTTTACTTTAAGAATAATTTCGGAAAAGAGTAGGATGATAAAGCCATCGTAAAGACGGCTAAACACTACATAATATATATATATAATATATATATATACCTATATATATATATTATATATATATATATATATATATATATATATATACTATATATAGTTATATATATATATATATATATATATATATTATATATATATATATATATATTTTATATATATATTATATATATATTTTTATATTATATATTATATATATATATATAATATATATATATATATATATATATATATATATATATATATATATATATATATGATATATATATATATATATATATATATATATATATATATATATATATATATATATTGGTGTGTGTGTGTGTGTGTGTGTGGTGTGTGTGTGTACGTGTGTGTAAGTATACCAAATATATGATCCGGGGATGCACCTAGCTAGAAAACGTTACTATAGAAACAACTGAACTGAGGGCAGTCTTTAAGAGCGGTTAACGCACACTATTTTCTTCTTCATAAAATCCAATAGAAGGGTTCATCCTTTACGTCTTCCATTAAGTGACAAGCGCGAGGAAGGGAAAAATTAACTAAACAACCAGAAAGGCGGTAAGTGAGGAAAAGTTATAATTAAGATAACTTTTTCTATTTTTACAACAAAGTTCTGTAGTCTACTGATCTAAACATCCATTTATACTTTTTTCTCCGGTGCCAAAGTTACATAGTAACAAGGAATTAATTGGCTGTCTTTGCTGAGTTTGATTTTTGGATGAAAACCAGTTTTATAAAAAGTTTGGAAGCTCTTTTCTCCAACAGAGACCACATTTAAAGTCAACATCATGTTTTTACCCTGTTTACGTCCATGAATAAACCCTGGGATTAGACAAAGCCCCTCGTTTGGTTTTTTAGGTTAAGAAAACAAATTGATCTTCAAAGGAAATTAATTTAAACGTTTGCCATTAATTGCTTGAAGCAAGGAACTATACTTACCTCAGTCAGTTCAGGGATATTGGTGCGAAAATGAATGTGAAAGGACGTAAAAAAAATAAGATATCTATATATATATATATATATATATATATATATATACTATATATATATATATATATATATATATATATATATATATATATATAATTATAATATATTGCTACTTTCAAAATGCATATATCCCCTCTTTGACTCTATAAAATGTTAGAATAAAGTTTGCAAAATTTTTTCAGATTCCTAGATAGCTTAGAGATAGGAAGTTTAAAATGTGTGTTCAGATTTTGTATAACATAATATAAAAGGAATATATAACGTAGTAAAGAAAAAGACAGATAGATTTTCTTTGTCTGTTCGAAGCCAGAGTAGTTTTTCAAATCCTGTCAACACGTTTGATTAGAGACATCAAGGTCTTCGCTGTGTTTTGGGAATTCTGTCATCACATCTGATAGGGACTTTTCCTTGAGTCTGTTCCGGTCGAGTACGTGTCTTTGTTGAACAGACTGATTTCATACACATACCTCTTTGCTAAAACCACTTGCAGATTTCACAGTTTATCTGTAAAGTTGCGTTAGTTTTCGAATCTTCTAGAAAGAATTATTGCCCAAAACGTTTTGTGTCTTCTCCACTGTCCAGCTTTTGTAAGGACGAGGGTTTTCTTTACATCTTAGAACCGCGTTCCGTTCAGACATCTCTCTCTCTCTCTCTCTCTCTCTCTCTCTCTCTCTCTCTCTCTTCCGCAACATACTTGAGATTATATTAACGTAACGATTTCATGCTTACTGAATGGTCATTCGTAACTTTTAGATTTTGGATTTGATATTTCTTAGAGTTTATTTAGTATTATTTAGTGTTTTTGTGGAATCTGAACAAACATTGTGTGTAACGGCGCCTGTTTTTGTGAGTATGAAACAAGCTGCAGCAAAGAAAGAAAATTGGTATACCAAGAAGTTAAAGTGTGTTATATTTTTATAAGTTGCAACTAATATCTGATGGTTATGATGGTTTGGTAAGAAACAATAACTATTGGTTATGATGGTTTAGAGAACTAATAACTAACAGTTACAATGGTTTGAGAGAAACTATTTACATTTTTATGCATTGCAAATTTTTGTGTTTTGTGTTTGTTTCACTTGAAGTGATTTTTATGTTTTGTGCATTTATTCATTTTCTTATTGAAGTGTGTCTTTTTATTCTATATTCTGTGTGATTAATACTTTTTGCAATTTTGGTATTTTCCACATTTTTCTGTGTTTTCATTTGCATTCACAATTTAATTAACTTAGTTATTTTCATTACTTAATCGTTGCACATTTAATTAAATTTAACACTTGTGAATTAATTTGCATTTACTTAAAATTATTTTCAAGTTTTATTGTTGTTTAGCACTTGTGAATTAATTTCCAAATTTTGAATTTCAATTGAATTAATTTTCTTGAATTTTGTGATAAATTGATTTTGATTAAATTTTACTGAATTGATTCAAGAATTAATTGAACTTTACTTTGTTTTCAAGTAAAAGTAATTTTCCCTGATATTGGGAATTTCACTTATAAATTTGAGTTTAATAATAATTTGTTGTATTTAAAATTTTTATAAGTATCTTTTTTGTAACCAGTATATTTGCATTTACTTATGATTATATTGATGTTAGGTAGAAACATATAGTGGTAATTGATCTGTTTTCCTTCAATTAACTTGAAGTGACTTTGAACTAGGGAAGTACTTAGGCTTTGAGATCAGGGAAATACTTAGACTTTTAAAGTTGTTGATGGAGTGATGCCCTTTGATTAATTTAATTACATACACGATTACCTCACACCTGTTTTGATGAACTTAGTTTGATTTTCTGCAATACTGGTAAGTTGTTAAGGGATCACTGTTGCCTTTAGAGTATTCAGTCGTTTAGTACCTGTGATGAGGGTTCAGGTGTCTGGCTGTTATGAGGTAACAATTAATGAATGGTAAGTGTAGTAAACCAGATACTTGGCACTTCGTCAATTCAATATATAATATATAATATATATATATATATATATATATTATATATATATATATATATATATATAATTGCATATATATGTGTGTGTGTGTTTGTGTGTGGTTGGGTGTATGTGTTAACTCTCTCATTTATTTCTACTCCTATATCCCTGAACGAGAGTTCAATATAGTTCCATGTTTCAAGACATTTTACGATTAACGTTAAAATTAACTTCTTTTAATATCTTGAATTATTTTCCTTTAATATGTGTCCGTATGCGGGGTTGGACGGGGGGTGGGGGGAGGGGGTGAGGGGGGGGGGGGTGGGGGGGGAGGGGGTGGGGGGTGGGGGTTAACCTAGTGATTGCTTGGCATCAAATGCAATTTACGAGCGTAATCAACCTTCCATCATCACAGCTTATTTCTTATGGCTCATCTCTCGCAGCCTTAATCTTACATATTCCCGATAGAGCTAATTAACCTTTGGCATCGCTACTTTTTGCTGAAGGCTTCGTTCATGTTTTCCATTTGCATTTACCTGACCTTGGAGCAATGTTTTCGTTTTACTTCTTCCCAACGACTTGTGCGATTTCGTAACAGGTAGTTACGGTTAAGAATTCCACTTAACTACCTATTTCCAAAAACTAATAAATTTGTTAATATTATTATGATGTGTAATTAAACGTTTTATTTTCTACAGTTATTTTGATTTCGTTACGATACCTTAATCAATTTCCAGCTTACCACTTCAATTTTGGTCACATTTTTTCTCCGATGCTTCTTAATGGGGGAGCCTGGGAGTGTGTTAAAGAAGTGATTTTTATTTAGCATATATAGATGGGAATTCGACAGACATAACTAAGACAACAATGGGCTTAAGGCTTTATGTGGTTTTATGCAAATTTATTTTCAATGTTGTACGAATATTTCTATTACGAATATTTTCAAAAGTCTATAAAACGATTAATCGACACCAGATACTGGTATTATTTTTATTTTAGTTTTTCATTTTTTATATTTAGAGAGGGAGATCCATTTACATAGTGCAGATAACAAATATGTTTACTTCAGGTCAAATTTACCTAAGTGGTAACAGCAATGACGATCAGGCCCTCTGCATCATTAGTTAGTAATATATCTGCGTTTATGGGTAAACATAATTAGGACTGATCATTAACAGCCACCTAGGACCCCCCTTAAAAAAAAAAATATGAAATGAAAATCCGTGAAAGTATTTCCTTTGCAGATCAATTGTCTATTTTTGCATGAACTGATATTACACATAGCATTTGCACCAAACTCTGTGCAAACACACAAGAAGAAGTCTTTGTATCAAATGGCCCATTGCTGTTTCTTGAAAGTCTCAGTGCGTAAGAGGCTCTCATGCTTAACTAACCTGTCATTTTCTTGCTTTTTTTTTTGTGTTGAAGTGACGTCGTGCCTCGCTAACGAACTGAACTTCTCTCTCTCTCTCTCTCTCTCTCTCTCTCTCTCTCTCTCTCTCTCTCTCTCTCTCTTATGATTATTGATATAAAATAGAGTCGCATGAAAAACATCCGTGGATTCTGGATCAGAAGTTAGCCCAACGTGTGTACAAGATTCCGACACGTGAGTAAAATCCCTTACCATACATGTGCTAC
The DNA here is from genome assembly GCF_015104395.2 of Macrobrachium nipponense. Classification (NCBI taxonomy): domain Eukaryota; kingdom Metazoa; phylum Arthropoda; class Malacostraca; order Decapoda; family Palaemonidae; genus Macrobrachium; species Macrobrachium nipponense. The sequence goes on from NC_087216.1 coordinate 56,587,180, forward strand.
ATGTTTCCTTTTTTCTTTTTCTCCGAGGTAGCGTGATCCGTCGTGATCTCCTGAGAGATTTGGCTCTAAGGAACATAATCTGGATCTTCACACGCAAGGCCATTTCTTCAGGAAGGAGACGCGACAACCTGGCGGAAATCACGCATTCAGATTTCCAACTTTTTTAAGGATTCTGTTTTTTTTTTTTTTAAATAAAGGGACTTAAAGACTACCTTAAAGAGTGGAAAAACCTGAGCACCGTATTCTTAAACATGTTAATTAAGGTTCAAGTTTTGTAAGGTTTAAAACTGGCTGCCTTGAATGCCATTACAGTTTTTTAAACATAAACAATAGTTATTATCACTGAACTATAAGCTGGAAATCAGTATTCGATATTTGGTCATTAATTTCTTCTAGTAACTAAAAATCTTGACAAGGCCTTATATATCTGTAATGCTGCAAATCGGCAAAGAAAGGCAAATGCCTTGTAAAGGCATCTAGCGTAATGGTCATTTCATCGATACATTGACCTTTCAAAATGCAAGTATAATCCGATTTCTGTGTACATGAAAGTCGTTTTCATAAGATGGACGACGTCAGAAATTACATTTCTGCGTTGTGGCAATATCAGTTTCATTTTATTGCCGGTGCTGCATCATTGAGTCGTTGTCCTTTAGGGTTTGGAGTATCATATGGTTAACCAATTCCTAATCAATAGCAAATGAAATGCCTTCGGGACATTATACTTAACGATTTGTATCCTTTTAAAGCAGAAGTTCATACCTTGGTGGAATCCATACCACTTGGGGATATGAGAACCACATGCTGATGGTATGGGACTTGATCTCTGGACATTTGAATATATTTGATTTTAATGTATCAATGTATATATGGGTACTTTTTGTAAATAAATAACTATATAAAACTATAAATGCTTTTGATTCTTGTATGTTATATTCCTAGCTATTCATACCTAAAGTATATTAAGTTATATTGTCAACAAATGCGACTTTAGTGGACTTAAGCAATCACTGGGGGGTCTGGGGTCATCAAAAGAATACGAACCCCTGTTATAATGGAAGCAGGTTTGGGTTTATTGTTTTCATTGTATGATGTTGTTCTCAGGGTAGTCGCACGGATAATTAAGATTTAGGCTACTGTATTGCTAACAGTGCACAAAGAGATCTCTGTCAAGGATTCAAGAATTTTTATCATCTGTGGAAAGGGAATTATGATTTCATGGTATTGAATAATTTCAATGATCGCGCATGATATTATTTAACATTTCAAGGGTACTCAATAATGGGAATATAACATATATCAATTACGTTAACTATTTGTGCTGATTACTTTTGAGTGGCAAATTACTATTCATTATCCTCATATCTGAATCCTTAAGCAAATATAAATATAAAAAAGAAATTATAGTTCGAGAAAGAACTTAAATCATTTTATGTTTCATCACATTACAATAAGCTTTTTGGTTTGATTACCTTCTGGAATTTCAAGATTAGAAATACAAAAAGAAATGGGTATTTCTTAATTAAATTTACTCTGATACACCTCTGTGAAATAAGGAAGAACCAACTTTGGAAGGCGACGAAACTGTTGAATTCCTATGAGCTTTGATTCGGTCAAACAGCACCAATGAAGAACGACCCCCACCAGCAATATGAAAATTAATTGCATGTCACCTTTTGTGCAAATGACATCCCTTATATTTATTCCAATCTCGAAACACATTCAATAAATTCATGAGTCTCAGATCATTTCAAGCCCGTCGACGGAACCTTCTTGATTGACTTGTTCACAGAAACGTCGATATTTCTAGCATAATTCCCGTTGCGTCGTTTCTTCATTCATTTATGTTAAAAAGAATCTATTTTAATTTTAATAGAATGTCATTCTTATTCTCTCTCTCGAATTTTATATCGAGTTTTTCATCCAGGTTGTGTGAATATATTATGTTCTTCGGTAGTTTTCTAGTCTAATATTAGGTATATATATATATATATATATATATATACATATATATATATATATATATATATATATATATATATATATATTAATACATACATACATATATATATATATATATTATATATATATATATATATATATACTGTGTGTGCATATCTGAGACACGGTTCCTTATCTGCGCCTATGCAAAGAACCTTGAAATTAAATCACACATCCACTATAAGGGAAATACAATTTGGACTCCATGACTGATTATTCCCAACTAACTCTCCTGTTACAGGTCTTCAAATACTTGAAGGTCTTCGAAGCGCTTTTGCTCGTAATGATATTCCGAAGGGATTTCAGTCGATTTGCATATTCACTATAAATCACTCGGGTAAATCTTCAGAATATCGAATAGAATTCAGATCCAATCTCAAGGATGCCCTTCCCTCAAGCCTGCCATGATGGGTCACACAATCTCGCCCTCCCCCTCCTTCTCCACCCCATGCCCACCCCGCAACCTGTCTTTCACTGATCATGTACTTTCTAGTCTAATGGACCTTAATAGAGCAAAGTATTGGACGCTGGTATCCATTGGCAATTGGTCAAGAAAATCTGGAACAGAAATGCACCCAATATATACATGATATATATATATATATATATATATATATATATATATATATATATATATAGATTTATATATATATATGTATATATATATATATATGTATATATGATATATATAGATAAATATAGATATATATATATATATATATATATAGATATATATATATATATATAATATATAGATATATATATATATATATATATATATATATATATATATATATATATATATATATATATATATATATATATATATATATATAGATATATATATATATATATATATATATATATATATATATATATATATATATAGATATATATATATATTATATATATATATATATATATAGTATATATATATATATTTAAATTAACGTAGTTTTTTGTTTTTATTTATGAAGTTTAAATCAGCCTTGTTTCCTTTTAAGTTTCTTTTGCTTAAGCAGCCAAATGCTTTGTTAGTTAATGTAAGAAGTTTTTGTTATTGATTTTTGAAGACATTCCTCCTCTCTTGATGGTCTGCCCGCGGAAGTTCGGGCTTTGGAACGCTCCTTGTCCAGACCATCCCTTTGAGCAGCTTTTGTGGATTATTGGAGGACGACCTTTTGGCAGTTTATTTTGGAAACGGCGCTGTTGGAATCTTTCCTCACAACCGTTCGTAGGTGCCTTAGTCACCTGCGACTCTGGTGCTGTAGATCACGGCTCTTCGTTCACTTGCGACCATAGTGTCACTTTACGGGGTTTCGCAGAAGCTTATGCTATTTGCGACTTCTCGTATTACCCCGTTATTCCCGTCCGAGGAGCCCACGAGATATTGGTAACCGTCGTTGGATCCCGGTACTGATTACGGATTCACCTGCCACTTCTGCCTTCGTCCTTCTGCATTTTCTTTTTCGGGGGATGTGTGTGAGCGCTGGCTCGTAAGGAGATACGTAGGGGAGGCAATCGCCAGGTAAGGCAGTATAGCTGTTATTCCTTCGAGGAGCCTTATACCCCTTTTGTCCTGGCGATCGTGTCCATCCCTTTAGTAGCATTTGTTTGGGTGCTTGCTATGGACTCCTAGTTCGACCCGTCTTCAGTTGTTCATCCCC
>NC_087216.1:56591347-56596347 GCF_015104395.2 Macrobrachium nipponense
CGCTCTTAAATGCCTGCAAAAGAAAACACAAATAGATACAGGACTTCAACACATACATACAAAAAGGGGAAAGGATCCAGAAAGGGGGAGATAAGTGAAAAGTAAGAATACCCTAACAAATACACTCTAATATCCATGACAACTTCCTCAAACGACATTAGGGTCTCCTCTTGGAGGACAATGACAAACTCCACTTCTGGAGTGGCAAGAAATACTAATCCCAAAGTATGGTGGTTGGTAGGCTTTCACAAGGTCCACTTAAGACGTCAGCAGAGGATCAAAGGCCGTGATCTCAATAATTAAATGCAGGCTTAAATGTTATTATCTAGGGACAGAGTGGTCCCCTTGGCTTTTACTGAACCAAGTGCAGTACACAAATTGGAGAATGTAATATCCTTGCTGCAGGGTAAGATTATCCAATGGGACATACAGCGTCCAAATGTAGCTCTCAAATATGGCAAGGAATAAATATACATCCAGCAGCAATAGCAGCGCCCTTCAAGGCTGGAGGTTCAGAAACACACTGAGGCAAACACCTTCAAGAGTCAATCTCAATCTCTCGGATATCGAAGGAGTTTAGCCACATAAACAACACAGCTTGAAAAATACGAATCAGTCGTTAGCTAACATAAAACCCCAAGATAACCACGTGAGGAGACAAAAACCTAATTATGAAAGAATACAAAGCTTAAATATTTAACATTAAAGTGCAAAAATTTAAATAATAACTAGAAATTAATGACAACAAGTTACAACAAAACACAAACACAAAACACACACACACACACACACACACACACACACACATATATATATATATATAATATATATATAGATATATATATATATATATATATATATATATATGTTTTTTTTTTGTGTGTGTGTGTTTGCGCGTGTGAGTGTGTGTGTATATAGAAAAGTAAAACATTAAAATGCATATAACACTTACAAAAAGACTAACTGAAATATTATAAAAAACACTAGTTTAAAATGAATTAACCTGCTGGTACAATAAACAGAACAGAACATACTTAATTGTCATCTGACTTTTAACTGACCTTTATTTTATTGCATGTCAAACTTTACACTATATAAATATATATATATATATATATATATATATATATATATATATATATATATATATATATATATATATATATATATATATATATATAAATATATATATATAAAACTTATATAGTATATCAATTCAAGCTACAAATGTCCTTTAATATCTAAATTCACTTTACCTCCCAAATGATATATTTTCATATATGTACCGAAGGGGAATTTTTTAGTTGATAATAATTTTCTTTCGTCCCCCCATGGGATCGAACCACCGTCCAAGTGGACGGGGACGAAATCAGGACAGTCAGTGACGCTATCCAATCAGCCAACAGGAGACGTTATAGAAGTTCATATCGATTCTGACCTTACAAATCACCCTCCGATCTCGGTGCTTTCGTAATTAGAATCGATATGGAACCCCGTCTACCATGTTAGCCAATTCGAGCGTTTGACAGCACGTAGCCTTTGTTAAGGTCAGAATCGATAGACTATAGCCCCGTTCTTCTCCCTGTTGGACTATTGACTTATAGCGTCTTTCTGTGCTGGATATGAACTTATAGCGTCTCTGGTTGCTGATTGGATAGCGTCACTGACTGTCCTGATTTCGTCCCCGTCCACTTGGACGGTGTTCGATCCCATGTGGGGGGACGAAATTATTATCAACTAAAAAATTCCCCTTCGGTACATATATGAAAATATATCATTTGGGAGTAAAGTGAATTTAGATATTAAAGGACATTTGTAGCTTGAATTGATAGTATAAAATGGATCACGGTTCGTGTGATATTATTCATACAAAAGGCTACGTGCTGTCACGCTCGAATTGCTAACATGGTAGACGGGTTCATATTCGATTCTATACGAAAGACGAGATCGAGGGTGATTTGTAAGGTCAGAATCGATATGAACTTAATCGTATGCTGCTTTATAGGTCTTGTTGTGATTGGATAGCGTCACTGACTGTCCTGATTTCGTCCCCGCGTCCACTTGGACGGTGCGGTTCGATCCCATGCTGGGACGAAATTATTATCAACTAAAAAAAATTCACCCTTCAGTACATATATGAAAATATATCATTTGGGAGGTAAAGAGATTTTAAGATATTAAAGGACATTTGTAGCCCTTGAATTGATATATAAAATGGGATCACGGTTCGATGTGATATTATTCATAACAAAAGGCTACTGCTGTCAAAACGCTCGGGAATTGGGTAACATTGGTAGGACGGGGTTCCATATCCGATTTCTAATTACGAAAGCACCGAGGATCGAGGGGATTTTGTAAGGTTCAGAATCGATATGAAACTTATAGCGCTCAGGTGGCGATGGGATAAGCCCCGTCACTTGGACATTGTCCCTGGGGAGGTTTCGTTCCCCAGTTTCCCACTGGACCGTTGGTTTCTTTTGATTCATGGGGGGACGAAATTAATTATTCAACTAAAAAAATTCCATTCGGTAAACAATAAATATGAAAAATATATTTCAATTTGGAAGGGTTAAAGTGAATTTAGGAATCATTAAGAAATTTGTAGCTTGAATTGGATATATAATGGATCCACGGTTCGATGTTGGTAATTATGTCAAATAAACAAAAGGCTACGTTTGCTGGGGTTCACGCTCGGATTGGCTAAACAATTGGTAGACGGGGTTCTATTCGATTCTAATTACGGAAAGCACCGAGATCGAAGGTGATTTGTAAGGTCAGAATCGATATGAACTTATAGCGTCTCTGTTGGGGGGGGGGGCTGATTGGATAGCGTCACTGACTGTCCTGATTTCGTCCCCGTCCACTTGGACGGTGGTTCGATCCCATGGGGGGACGAATTATTATCAACTAAAAAAATTCCCTTCGGTACATATATGAAAGTATATTATTTGGGAGGTAAAGTGAATTTAGATATTAAAGGACATTTGTAGCTTGATTGATATATATGGATCATGGTTCGATGTGATAATTATTCATATATTTATATATATATATATATATATATATATATATATATATATATATATATATATATATATATATATATATATATATATATATATATATATATATATATGTATATATATATACCCATATATATATATATATATACTATATATATATATATATATATATATATATATATATATATATATATAATATATATATATATATATATATATATATAATATAAATTGTTTTCATAATTCTTTTTCAAAAGGAATTACCGTATATATATTATAACTATATTTATTAATTAGTATATAAGTGTGACAAATTTCCCTATTTTCAAACTATTTCCTCCTCATTGCAACAATGAACACGTCCAATTCAAAGTCTATTTATGAACCCTGTAACCAAATATTGCTACTCGTTCGAATATCCAGTTTTAACTTTCGAATGATTCCCGAATTATGCAGTTATAAAAACGATATAAGAATGCTATTTCCCCCCTATAAGTGAATTAGATGCTGCGTGGACACTTTGTTTGATTTCACCGTGGGGATTTAATGTACTGCATTTCATCAGGAGGAAAGTGGAAACTTGGGAAGATCATTACTACAATTCAGTCCGGTTTGTTGGGCCTTACCCGTCTCTTTTGAGCTCTCACGACCTCATCTTTTACTTTTTCATTCCATTTGTTCCACGCGATGGGAATTGGGCCTTGGGAAAACTCAGGTTTTGTAAAGAAAAAGTTTAATTTTTATTTATTTATTTATTTATTTATTTTTGGTTCGTCTTAGCAATAAATATCACTAGCATCGATGCCTTGAAATACTTTTCATACTAAATAACATATATACATACATAAAAAAACATACACTAGATTTAATATTTCAAATTATATATATATATAATATTAGTATATATAATATATATATATAATATGATATATATATATTATTATATAAATTATATAGATATATGATATACGACGATATATATATATATATATATATCATATATATATATATATATATAATAGTAATATACATACTAAAATTATATATATATATATATATATATTTAGTACAGATCTTTATTGACATGCCGCATCTTATACCCACCTACTAATATACATATAATAGATATATACTATATAATAATTATATTATAGACTTATATATTATATATATACTATATAATAATACTATATATACTGATATAGTATATATACTAGAATACTACCCTAGAACCCTATACCTATCAATTATTATATCAACTATTAGTAATATATACCAATATATATATCATTCATATATTATACATATCATATATATATTAATATATATACTAATATAATATATATTATATTATATAATATATATATATAGTAATATATATATAATAATATTATATATATATACAGAAATGTTTTCTTTAATTTTGAAATGAAATCCCAGAGGAGCATCTACGAAAAATGATTTCCTGAAAATCCATCATGGCGTTTATATAGGAAAGTTTAAACTACCCACATGAAACGAAATTAAGTTCTTATGTTATTCTCCTTAAGTGGTTTTGTGGTCGATGACTATACTAGACTGCCTACACTTTAAAAATAAGTTAATTGCTTTTACTCTTTCCTTTATCACAACCGCAAAAAATTACCTAAAGATTCATAATGTTCATTTTCAGCCATTCTTAATTAACATATCTTAATCGAGTTGCATATATATATATATATATATATATATATATATATATATATATATATATATATATATATATATATATATATATATACTATATATATATATATATATATATATATATATATATATATATATATATATATATATATATACTATATATATATATATATAGATCTATATATATATATATATATATATATATATATATATATATATATATATATATATATATATATATATATATATATATATATATCTATATAATATATATATATATATATATATATA
>NC_087216.1:56601347-56626347 GCF_015104395.2 Macrobrachium nipponense
GGCTGCTCGGCCAATCATAGGACGGGAAACCAGTGACGTAAACGACGTCATCTTCCATTCTGCCAATCATAGAAGGAAGACGAATGATATTGAACAAGTTTTGTGTTTTTGGGGAAAATAAGTACGCAAAGAAATTTATTTCTTTTGTCCTTATTATCAGTATCTGTCCATAAATAAATTGGTATGTCGGAATTATTCTTTTTATCACTACATTTATTGCTATCAACGGTATGGCTGCTCGGCCAACCACACGTTGTGAAAAACAGTGATGTAAATGACGTCATCTCCGTTTCTGCCAATCACAGCCTGGGAAAACAGGGACGTAGCAATGACGCCATCTCCTTTTTTTCTGCCAATCATCGGAGGAGGACGAATGATGTTGGCTAAGTTGTTCAATGCGAGACTGAAATATCACAAATAAATTTAGACTTCAATTAGTGAATCAAATAAATGAATGGCTTTTCTACCATTAAAGTCTAAATTTACTAATGTTATTTTAGTCACATTTTTAACTAGTGCAATGTTGCATAGTGCATCTATCATACCGTATTGCCGCGCAATGCTCAAAGTTACTTGCAATGAATGCGGAAAAGAAGTACACAGTGCATGATACCTGTTTGTTTTAGAAACTTAAACTTCGTTCTTCGCATCGGTGCACATTTTAACATTACAACTAGTAAGAAGAATTTTTGTCTACTACTATGAGATTCAGGGTCTGTGTAACACGGTTTTTTGGACTTTGCTCCTTGTCAAAGCATCGGATGTAGCTGAAAGTTGACATATGTATATTTTACTACCACACACAAATTTTGTCAGCATTATCAATAACCTAAACCCGATAGTTTTAATTTTTATAGAGTAAAAATGATCTAGCCGACGCCATGGCCAATGATACGAGCCAAGAGTCGAAAAACATTCATTACGTAAGCAACGGTAAACCAAACTCCTTTTGACTAAATGTTGCCCCGCCCATCCACCAGACAGAAATTCCATCGGCTCTGAAACCCAAAGACTTTATGAATGGCGGAACGATACATAGATGTGGTTGGGGTATCAGTGCTAGCGTAGTAATACTACTGTAGCAGTAGTGCCGCTACAGCATAGCAGTAATATACATGAATTAACCGTTTAGACCAACTGCTGGGATCCTTGAGGATCATTTAGCACTTCTTACAACTACTCGAGAAATTAGTTTTTATAGCCAGAAGTTAAATTTTCTAATCCAACAATGCCCATGTTAGCTTCAGTGTTATCCTGAATTATAACGAGGCGAAAGTGGGTGGAGCCTCATGAAGTCACCATCCTGACGATAATTATTGGTGAAGGTTTAAAGCCAATATACGGTACCGGCTATTTTTTTTCAGTAAATAGGTAGATAGCCAATAAATAAAAATTGCTTTACATTGGATATAGCAGTTATCAAATCAAGCTTGTCCTGCTATGTTTTTGGTAATTACCAACTATTCCCTACATCTTGCCAATCTGATTGTGACTCCTATAAAGTAGACTGTAATTTCTTTGGAAACTTATTTTGGGAGTTAGACTAATAATCGAAGTGTTTTTTGTATTTATTAACATATTTTGTTGGTTTGTTCATTATGACAATTATCAGTGGAGAGGTTCCAGAGTTCATAAAGGTGTACTGCTTTGCTTGTATTTAAATTTGTATGTCATTGTTGCCAGAGGTTTAGCCTTCGTTACGTATAACCAATCATCCATCGAGAAAGAGGGAAGAAATGATGTCATAAGTTACGTAACGAGTGCGTTCGAAACCTTTTCTCTGAGTAAGTTGGCCCGTCTTCAAAAAAGGTCACTTTTACATTATAAGTACCAAATTTATTCAACCTACGTAGTGCAGAATACACTCAAAATTTATGTGTTGATATAATATGTATTCTGAATAAGCATTAATATTTATGAAATGCATGGATAAAAAGTTATTGCGAAAAAACCGTGTTACAGAGGCCCTGACTCTCATAGTAGGCGACCAAACAAATCCCCAAAATGGGACATGATATGATTAAAAAATGGAAAAGAGTTCGATGTCGTTTTCATTTAAGGAGAATTCTATAATGCTGATATATATATATATATAATATATATAGATATATTATATATATATATGAGATATATATATATTATATATATATATAGATAGGTAGTATATATATATATATATATATATATATATATATATATATATATATATATATATGCCATATATATATATATATATCTATATATATATATAGATATATATATATATATATAGATATATATATATATATATATATATATATATGATATATATAAGGTATATATATATATATATATATATATATATATATATATATATATATATATATATAGTATATATATATATATATATATATATATATATATATAATATAATATATATACCATATATATACATATATATATATATATATATATATATATATATATATATATATATATATATATATATATATATATATATATATATATATATATATATATATATAATATATATAATTTATGAGCTTATTACATAACGTTTTATCAAATTACATTCGTTTTTACAGTATATCCTATAAGCAGACCACAAACGTATATAGGCCTATGCATTATGTTATAATAATCTAGGCCTAGGCTGTTTGGTAGTATGTAAGCAGTTTACATAGATTAGGCCTGAGTGAATGGGACTTGAAGATGCATGCCAACAAGCCAATGTTTGTCAACAGTCAACACATTCAACTTAGCCCCATATAATAAGGATCTTAATAAGGTAGTCAACTTACCACTAAGTTGCCTAACTCTACAAAGCTATATGTTGTAAAACCTGGCAGATAAAATTACAGGCTATCAAAACTTCAAAATCACACATGAGAATACTGAGTAACCTACTAAAAATCTTGCATCCGAAGCTGAAAATCCTACATCTTAATATCAAAATCATGCACATGAACCTAATAATCTTGCACACATACTTCAAAATTCTAAACATATTCCTTAAAATCCTGCATACCTATGATAAGTAAAATCTTGCACAGGCAAATGAGAGATTTTGGGATGAAGTTTATTTGACAAAAGTTGTTCAGAATGTCATGTACTAAGATGCAATTAGTCTGCTCCCTGTATTCCGATTTTGAGAATGGACCAAAATTTGGCGTATGATATTTTTTTCTTAGAGAAACTTCAAAATTTAACTTTTGACCACCAATTTGACCATAAAGGATGAATGCCATTCTGAAAACTGGTTGTTTCTGAACCCTTACATTATAGAGATACATTCTGGCATAGTTGCCAGCTGTGAACAAAAAATGGTCCCCCTCAAAAAAAAAAAAAAATGTTTCTAAGGTTCTTGGCCTGCTGACTAAAAATTTGTATTTGCCCTACCTTTTTTAAAGAAAATCCTTATGTATAATGGTATGATTGTGAGTATTTTATTCCTAGGTATTGAATTTTACTATAATGATGACCAGCATCAGGAAAATGCTATTGTCCCACAGCCTGTCTTTTTTTTTTTCAAGGAATGGTAAAAGGTTTATAATATTTTTAGTACGACCGTAAGGCCACAAGGCAGTAACGTTAGTCTATCATGAACTTGACTAAGGTAAGAAGTTTTATTAGCAATATCTCTGATTTTCAAAATAGTTCAGTGATACTTAGTAAGCGACTGCAAGTAACCACTGTGTATAGCCCAGTTTTATTTGATTATTTATTTTTATTTTGTTTCAATACTTTATGTTAGAATTATTCACTGTAAAAATTAGGAAACATTTGTTTCAGTATGCTAACTCAGTAGCAGTATTGCAAACTAAATCCATATTGCCTGTATGTAACAGATATCAATTAACCAGCACTAGGAAGTCATGTTCTCTTGTTTTACTGAAGAGAATGCGAGATGGGCCAGACGACCTACATTAAGCTCACAGACATAAAACTGAACTTGATAATCAAATAAAATAGAAATTCAAATAAAACTAGACAAAACGATATCGATGCATTCAATGGCAGCAAACTTGCAGCCTGGAGAGGAATATGTCAAACAAACCAAGAAAGTGAAGAAGGATGAGAATTCCAGAAGAGAGAATTTGGATGAATCATTCACTGTGCCGTTTAATATGGAAGTTGGCCATATCCATAGATGAATTGTGCGATTACATTGCTTGGCAAATGTTCTTTGGACATTTTAAGGGTGCAGGAATACAGTGTGCAAGAGGTCATTACTCAAGCTGACTGATTTGAATTCAACTGTCAAGAGAGGCAACAGGCCTACATGTACAGCGCCTTTTCTAGACATGAGAGCAGTTTTCCAGGCAAGGTCAGAGCAAATTATAAAGCAGAAATAGCTGGGATGAAATGCAATTTCATTATTTATCTCACGAAAGAGGAATGGGGAGTCGTCACCTAACCTCAGCGTTCCATGCGTGACGTTTTTCCAGCCTGCAGTTCGAGGAGTAGTGACCAACTACATGAAGTCATGACGTCCACGGATGGTTTATAGACTTAATAGGACAGGCTTATGTGAGAGGCGGCATAAGTTCCACATAATACTTTGTGACTTTTTCTATTAAGTATTCGATTTATACTTTTCTAAGTGACCTACGTAAATGCAGTATGTACGTAGTTAGAAAAAAAATCACAATTGATATTACTGGGAAGTGAATGATAGTCTTGAACATAGCCAAAGGGGTGAATACAACTAAATGGGTTTTGTGAAAGATATGAAACTATTTCATCATCATTCGTCCTCCTCCGATGATTGGCAGAAAGGGAGACGTCGTCTTTCTAAGTCACATTTTCCGGGCTGTGATTGGCCGGGTAGCCCACTTGTCGGCTAGGGCATATGCACTTTGGGAACCTGCTTCCCGCATATCACAAGCCACGAGTCCGAGAAAACACACTCGAATCCGCATAAAAAAAGCTATCGTAAACATAGTCTTGGAAAGTTGCGTTACCGCTGCCGTAACTGTAGCCACAGTGTGTGTGTATATAAATATATATATTATATATACTATATATTATTATATATATTATATAAATATATAATATATATATATATATATATATAATATAATAATATATATATATATCATTATATATAATATAATATGTATATATATATATATATATATATATATATATATATATAATACTATTATACATAATAATGTAATATATATATATATATATATATATTATATATATATATATATATATATATATATATATATAATATATGATATATAATATTATATATATATATAATATTATATATATATATATTATATATATTATATTATATATATATATGTATAATATATATATATTATATAATATATATATATATATATATATATATATATATATATATATAATATATATAATATATAGTACATACATACATCATATATACATACAAAACATACACACACACACACACACACACACACACACACACACATATATATATATATATATATATATATATATATATATATATATATATATATATATATATATATATATACATCTCAGGGACTACGAGTCATCGTTTTTCTCAAATACCTTTCAAACTAACCATTTGATCGGATTAGTACTTTGGACAACAGTATACAAAGACAATCTCCCCACTTAAGTTTTAAGTATTATATGGTACTGTCCAAACATGGGTGGTAGTTATTAAAAGCGTCTATTCTTGGCTTTTAAAGACAAAGTCACATTAGTTAGCAGGACTCATCTACGCAATCAAACGTCCTCTCTCTCTCTCTCTCTCTCTCTCTCTCTCTCTCTCTCTCTCTCTCTTTCTTATCCTTGTTTTTTTCACATCTCTCTGTAATTCACAATAAGTAATGTATTCATGATATTCTTCGATACCAACAGATAATTAGAGGGTTCATAATGAAAAGGATAGCGAGGTTTGACGTAACGCCCATAATGATGGGGTATTAAAAAAGTAAACATCTCCGTTTTCTATTAGATGCACCTGTGAACTAAGGTAGACTTCAGAATTCCTCAATAATTATTGAGTATGTAAATAGCACTGTGTAATTCCATGTGTGTTGCGTCAGTGGCTACAATTATAGGTATCGGGAAATTAAGAAGGGAAAAGTTCTAAAGAACTACAAAATGAGACGGCAAGGTTATGTAAAGGTAGACAATCAGAACATGTGGCACATACATCAAAGGTTTGTAACACTCATAAACATCCCCAGTTCTAAGAAATACAAGTTGTTATAATAAAACATTACAACAATGATTAAAGAGGAGAATGTATATGGAAACAGTGAAAAGCCATTAAAATTTAAAGTACTTCAATAACAATTAGTAAGCACCGATTCAAACCACAAAACAGAATATAAACACAAGTTGCAACCCGCCGTACAGCATTTCTTCACAAATTACCTATCACCAATTACTATACTTCGGCTCACGGCAGAATAGCCAAATCACCAAGCTTTACAGCAACTCAACATTATTCATATTAACCTTTAACATCAAAATCAAGGGGCAAACACAGTCACATAGCACAATACATTATCAAATTTTCTTCTTTAGAGATTTGAAACACGGTCACTTTCACTTGTTTCACTTGAGACCTGATAAACATTCATGGACCCAATAATATCTTTCGTTAAACAATCCTTAGCGACTACCACCTACGTCAAGCGCTACTGCTATCTGTTGCTTAATGTTACACTTCCCACGAGTTATTTGTAGTAAATCATATTCCTTTTTGGTACCTACCGTAAAAATAGGTATGCATATGAAAATGATGCTTTACTTTACATCAATGATAAGTTATATAATTCAAGATGCATGAAAATCTCATTCACTAAACTCGTCATTACTGGCTTTTAGGTTTGTAGAAAACGAAATTGTCGTGTGATATAAAGAAACATACACACATAATGATAATATGATAGTGATAGCAGTTTCTCACAAAGTTCCGCATACTTGGGGGATGTTAGTGGGAAGTGAGCAGACCTAGACTCTCTTGGGGTGAATAGGACGAAAGACATACGCTCTTTAGCCTACTCCCATTTATAAGAATAATCAAATGAACACAGAATCTACAAAAACCAGCATATTTATAACATCAAATATTACACAATATAATATAATATAATAGGAAAGGGGGCGGTGATGCGGAGGCCAGGAAAGTGGGTTGAGGTAGGGATGAAGAGGGGAATGGGAGGAAGGAAAGTACGGAGGAACGGGACGGGGATAAAGGATGTTCAAATGCATAGGTTGGCGATGCTTGGCAACGCCATGTGAGTCAAGAGTGAACGCCTTAACTAACACCATTTGCTAATGTATTATATTACCAAAAATTAGCAGGAGGTTTCTTGTACACTGTGCCAAAGTACCATTTCCATCACATAATTAGCTTGAAAGATATAGGAGAAAAATGATGATTCGTGGTCTCTGAAATAGTATAATATATATATATATATATATATATATATATATATATATATATATATATATATATATATATATATATATATATATATATATATATATATATATATATATATATCTAATAAAAGGAGCCCATAAAAACACCAAAATGTAGAGAGAAAAGTACTATATTTCAGAGACTACTGTCTCTCTCTTCAGGTATATGAATGAGAAAAGTTTACAGAAAAGGTGGTATTTATTACCAAGAGATCCGTCCACAAGTATGCCAATTTAGGTCACCCCCGCTGATATCTTCCTTTAATCTTCTTAAGCGTTGGTTGAATGAACACTTGGTCGACGACATCTGAGATCCACGCCCCTTTTGAGATGTTTCATTACCTGCTTCTCTTTTATTAAGGCCGATTCCATCATTTGACTCTTGTACCGGCAGTTGCTGCATAAATTTACATGTGACAAAATCCAGTTTATTCTATGGTTATGTTCATTTATATGGTTGAAAATAGCCGAGTTCTGTTGTCCATACCTAACTGACCGTTTGTGTTGTATTAATCTCTTGGGGGAAGTGATTTACCTGTAAATCCGATGTAAGATTGGTCACAGTCCTGGCATGGGATCTCATATACCCCAGAGTCATTTTTACCAGTCATATATATATATATATATATATATATATATATATATATATATATATATATATATATATATATATATATATATATATATATAGTATATATATATATATATATATATATATATTTATTTATATATATATATGCGTGTGTGTGTGTGTGTGTGTATGGGTGGGTGGATGGGTGTGTGTTAATTTTTTTAAGCTATGTTTAATGAAACTATTAAGTTTAACTTTTTTGTGATATATCTTATGCTAAAAGAATCGCACAAGTGAGAAATTTGGAAGTGCGTAGTAGTATGTTAAAAATTATCCTGTGCGATTTTCTTTCTTCTTTTTTTACAAATTCTTGAAGCCTTCACACTTCACATAAACAAACAAATTTCCTACTCACTCTTCAGCCATTTTATCCCTTTCACATTAGTTATTAACACATCACTTCCATAACCCAAGATATTCAAACAAACAGACAGCTTAGAGTAATTGACCCGTTATATCTGTCATGCTCATTTTTTTAACGTTATATCATATGTTTCTCGAGATGTTTCCTCTAGAAAGTTGGAAACAATGTTACTGTGAATGCAACAGATATCCATATTCTCTCACTTGGGTTCTTTATCTAAATATTTCTGTAAGATCCTGATAAAGTGCCCTTTTTATAGAAATATTCTTTATAATTATTTGTTTATCAGCTATGTCCTTGTAGTAGTGGAATAAGTCAACCAAGAACTTACTGTCTTTAGTCACATCTTCCTTAATCGTAAAGAAGCTGAGAAGAACATATTGTTAACATTTCACAATTGCTATTTGCTGGTCTTCATCCACCATCCTGGTGTCTGACCAATTTACAAGTTTGTCGATATCTAGTTTACCATTCATTGTGTTTACGTAAAACATAATACTGAAAGAAAAGGTTCAGTAGCACAAGAGGTGACGCTAAAGAGCAAAATGACTGGAGAAAGTACGAATGTGGAGCTTATAGATTAACGCAATCACCGTCCAAAGTTCAATATTGCTGGACTGATCGGACGAACGATAAGACCGTAACAATATTACCACAAAAAATTCTGACCACTCTGGGGAACGGCACTCCTGAGATATGCGAGCAATTGCCGTCAAATATACCACGGTATTTTCGGTGTGAATGACTGAAGCATGACGGACCAGAGGGAATTTGTTCCTGCTCCCGAGTCTCAATTCGTTTCCACGAAAAGAATCAGAAAGAGAGAGAAAAAGAGTGCCATGTCCCACTCGATCGTATATGAAATCGACATTTAATTTTGTCTTTTCATTTGACATGAATCCTCATCCTCTTGGGATTTTGTGTTTTTTTTTTATTCTGGATGGTGGGGGAGGGGTGTGGGACTGTGGAATGATCGAGTTAAATTATATATGGACAAAGTGTTTGTTCGTTTGTGTTTGTTCGTTTTGCTTTTATTAAGTTTGAAATGTAATTATCATGCAATGTTTTTATATGAAGAAAATATTGATTTCATCTGTGAATATTTCAATTTTCTTATTTAAACTTGTATTTCAAACACGCACACACACACTTTATATATATATATATATATATTATATATATATATATATATATATATATATATATATATATATATATATTATATATATATATATATATATATATATATATATATAAGTTTGTATCTATTGATATGTTCAACTATTATTTGTAAATCCATTTATAATTTTAATTTGTGAAAATTTGTAATAGAGCTTCTTGTTAAGTTCGCTACTGATAAGAGAGGTCTTTGATTTTTTTCATTTCCTCCACTTTTGAGTTTGAGTTTGGTGACATTTTGTTTGGT
This sequence comes from Macrobrachium nipponense, assembly GCF_015104395.2. Taxonomy (NCBI): domain Eukaryota; kingdom Metazoa; phylum Arthropoda; class Malacostraca; order Decapoda; family Palaemonidae; genus Macrobrachium; species Macrobrachium nipponense. Next base: position 56,611,236 of record NC_087216.1, read on the forward strand.
TGAACTTCGTAAGCAGAGGTACGCTCACTGGTCTGTGTTTACTTACTAAGTTACTTCTGGAAATGAGGTAAACTTGTTAAGTACTCGAGATATTTCTCATTATCCTATTAAACAGGTTGGATGTCTTAACATTATTATAAGCGCGTGCAAAATGTTCTATTAATATTAATTGGTGTGTCCATGGGGGTTACTCTTGGTTATGTTGGATTTTGAATAGATATATATAACTATATATAATATATATATATATATTACTATATATTATAATATATATATAATAATGATACCTCATATAACTATATATGTACATTATATTATATAAATATATATTATTATATATATATATATATATATATTGAATATATAATATATATATATATAATATACATATATATATCATGTACTATATATATATATATATATTATATATATATAGATATATATATCTATATATATATACCATATATATATATATAATATCTTAATATATATATATATATAGTTTGTATCTATTGATATGTTATACTATTATTTGTAAAATGCATTTATAATTTTAATTTGTCGAAAATTTGGAATAGAGATTCTTTGTTAAGTTCGCTTACCGATAAGAGAAGGTCTTTCTTTGATTTTTTCATTTCTCACTTTTGAGTTGGAGTTTGGTGACATTTTGTTTGGTTGAACTTCGTAAGCAGAGTACGCTCAATGGTCTGTGTTTAGCTTACTAAGTTACTTCTGGAAATGAGGAAAACTTGTTAAGTACTCGAGATATTTCTCATTATCCTATTAAACAGGTTGGATGTCTTAACATTATTATAAGCGCGTGCAAAATGTTCTATTCATATTATTGGTGTGTCATGGTGTTACTCTTGGGTTATTGTTGTATTTTTGAATAGTTAATCATTCATAAATGTTGTTTTCATAGGCTTCATTTAAAATATATAGTGATGGATTTTTTCTTGTTACTTTGACATTAATTAACATTTATCCACAAGCAAAATGTTATTAGTAAGGTACAAAGAGGTAAGATACGAGTGAGTTAGAAATTCTCTGATGATTTTCCCTCAAGCGTTATCTTGTATTTCAGTCACATAAAAGGCCTATTTTGTATCAAGCAAAAGGAAGGGCAGACCACAAAAAGACTTTAAAGAACCTCGTTAACTTTCGGGTGCGTTTTACAGTTCTAAAGAAAAAATATCCCGTCGAGATAAGTTCAAAGTTGTAGACTTTCTTTTTACATATTTACTTGAGATGTTTAAACGATCAACATTAGTATATCTCAAAGTGTTCCGTAGCTTTGTAATGTTCTGGAATTTGTTTAATTAGACCAGTGTAAAGGCGAAAGGTTTCCTTTTAATAAGGAAATTTTCTTCTTTGATGTCATTTCTTAATTTTTGCATTAATCAATAAAAAACTTCATATAATTAATCCTAAATATTCGGAAGAATCATATCTTCGACTTTTGATCTGAGTAATCAGGGCTATAAACTAGTTTAGATTAAAAGCTGTGTAAAATAAAATTAAGGATTCCATTCTAGATGTCTCTTGTAATGAATTCTTGATATTTTTCGACCGTAGAAATTAGACTTTCTGTAATATATAAGTATATGGATATGTCTATTCATATGTATTAGTACATACTAGGGTTCATATATATGAACCCTAGTATGTGAAAGATAAGACAGTTCAGATGCAAAAAACTTGGCAGGAAATGAAAACAATAAACTAAAAAAAAATTCTCTAGAAGCAAGGATAAACTAGTTGAAAAAAACAATTATTCTTACAAGAGAAACAGTTTCTAAGACTTCAAGATGACTCTGGTTTTCTTAATCAACAAAGTGAAACTATTATAGGGTTGTTATATTTTCCCTAGTGCCTTTTTTTTTCTTGTGGGGTAACCGCAGAACTCTTTCGAAGAATAAACGAAAAATAGAAGCCCAATTACAATTTCGCTGAAGCTATAAAGCGTAGCGCTAATACATAAAGCAATGGAACGAATAAGAAAAATGTCTATTAGGTGAAGTTGTTAGGAGCTTCTGATTTTATTTCAGTTTTTCTTAGTATTTAACGTTGAACGTTGACAATTTATTTTAGTTTAACTTCAGTGATATTACTGTCTGTTAAATACGTAAATACACACATGCAAATATATATATATATATATATATATATATATATATATATATATATATATATATATATATATATATATATATATATATATAATATATATATATATATATATATATATATATATATATATATATATATATATATATCCTTAAAAAATCACAGTAGATGCACGTGACTTCATAAATAAGCGAATACCACGGGAAATGATAGTCAGGAATCCAAGCGCTTTCGTCTTTATTCAGACATCGTCAAGGAGCTACTTGACGATGTCCTGAATAAAGACGAAGCGCTTGGATTCCTGACTATCATTTCCCGTGGTATTCGCTTATATATAGATATATATATATATATATATATATATATATATATATATATATATATATATATATATATATATATAATACATATATATATATATATATATATATATATATATATATATATATATATATATATAAATATCTGTGTGTGTGCGTGTGTGTATGTCGGCAATCATGTCATGATTGTCTGACATGATTAACTTGTGATTTGTACATCTTTAGCTGTTTTTATTTTCTTTCTTTTTTAATGTGGCATTTATTGAGCACTAGCCTAGCGTAAAGTTTTGACTTGAATTAATACATGTGTAGATGTTTTTCGTCCATGTGCATTAACACAAATCTGGCTGATAAAGTACTCTATGTCATTGTCATTATATTGTGATTTTACAAATACTCAGTTGATGTTGTGTTTTGAATATTTTTAGAAACTGAGACTGAAGTCTAATGGCCAACTAATGCATGATATAACGTAATTAATAATGATTTTCACCTGAATAATAATGACTGTTTTCTTCACTTTTGTTTGTAAGTTTTTCCAGAGAATTTAACCTCAAGAAACAGCTTACGTAAATTTAAGAGCCGTGATATCAGCTATAATTATCCTGCGGAAACTAAGGATATCCAGCAACCTCTACCCCTTGGCGCTTTTATTCTGGTGGTGTTTGATTACATCTAAAGGGATTAATTCTGCGTCGGTAACTAAGCATTTTATAACGGAGCTAATCAACTCAGGACTTTTCTATGATAATTAAATCTATGCAAGAGAAGCCAGTGAATTTCGAATTTATGGATTTTAAATCGAATAAAGTAAACGTCTGTTCACACTCTCCACTTGTTTTGAAGGTTATACACACACAAACACACACACACACATAAATATATATATATATATATATATATATATATATATATATATATATATATATATATATATATATATATATATATATATATATATTATATATAAGAGAGGTTTACTTTGTTTGAATTTAAATCCACGATTCGATATTTACTGACATCACTTCTACAGATTTACTTATTATAGAGGAGTCCTAAGTTTAATTGCCTCCCTTATAAAAACGATAAGTTTTCCGAGGCAGAATTAATTCACTGAGAGGTTATCAAACCTCACCAGAATAAAAACGATAAGGGATAGATGTAGTTAGTAATCCTAAGGTTTCTCAGGATAAGTGTAAAGTAATATCACGGCTCTTAAGTTTACGCAAGCTGGTGGCTGAGGTTATACACCAATATATATATATATATATAATATATATATATATATATATATATATATATATATATATATATATATATATTATATATATATATATATATGTGTGTGTGTGTGTGTGTGTGTGTGTATGTGTGTGTGTGTGTGTGTGTGTGTGGTGTGTAAATAATAGTTACTAGTAATTAAACAAACTTGAGGATATGGAGATAATTTTCGTTTTATTACAATATTAAAGAATGGATCAAAATTTTTATTAAAACAGTCCTTTGATAGCAGAAAAAAATACAAATTTTATATATCAGTCAAATACATATTTTAAATTAGTTCTAAATAGGTTATGGAAACATTTGAGCTACGCAGAACTCAATTGTTAGCGACAATCTCCGAAAAATTTCTCAAGAACAACCAATTGAATATGTACTTATCTTCGAAAATTTGATCTAGATGGGAAACTTATAATCATACGTTAGGGAATTTTGCAAGTTATCAGAAGATAGCAATAAAATACAGCTTAGATTAGTTCCTGCTCATTATACAATAGCAGAAACTTAGTTCATTAACTATGTTTTGTCATGAAATTCATCTGATGTCTCCCTTCGTTAGTGAAAAATGTTGATCCTTTTGTGACATTCCAAATGAAAAGAAAATCTCTCTCTCTCTCTCTCTCTCTCTCTCTCTCTCTCTCTCTCTCTCTCCTGAAGTCAAATATATTGAATGCAGCAAATACTCATTTGTTTTCTTCTGATCTATGGAACAAACTACTATACTGCACAGAAGTTGGAAATTTTTCCCATCCGTTTTCCAGGAAATGGATACAGTTCACTCAGGAAGTAGAATGAAAGGCAGGAAGCTTTATGGTATTTGAATTTTGTATTTTTGCTTATATGTATATGTGTGTGAGTGTGTGTGTGTGTGTGTGTGTGTGTGTGTGTGCCGGAGGGAGTGGTTGGTGTGTGTATGTCTGTGTGCGTGAATTTTATTACATCACCATTATTCATAAAGCATTAAACTACCCACTGGAAATAATATATTTCCATATATGTTAACCAAAGAGGAATTTCTTAGTTGAAAAGTTGTCTTCTCGTGGGATCGAACCTGCGCATAGAGAACTCAGTACAGAAGTGAAGCCTTAAACGACACGGGACAATATCACCTTCATGTGCATTATTAGACGCTATGGTTTCTTTCGAAGATATTTGACGCTTTTTTTTTTTATAGGCATAAGTCTTTATCATTTGGACATAACTTCAAAAATATTTTCTTGCACCGCCTTTGTAATTTTGGCTTTAACAAATTGAGAAATTTACTCCATTTCTTTACGTATCCGCGTAAAAATAAAGTTCCAATGGATAACAAGAATCTAGCATATATATATATATATATATATATATATATATATATATATATATATATATATATATATATATATATATATATATATATATATATATATATATATATATATATATATATATATATATATATATATATATATATATATATATATATATATATATATATATATATATATATATATATATATATATATATATATATATATATATATATATATATATATATATGAGGGAGTGAAGAGGGCTTTGGAGGAACCTGTTAGAGGAAGAAGATCGAGAGGGAGACAGAGAATTAGATGATTAGATGGCGAGTTAAGTAAAGGAATATAAGGAGAGAAGAGTTTGGTGTAGAGTGAGGCCTTATAAATAGAAGGCAGTGGAAAAGGCGCAGCAGGCAACCGACCCCTTAATGTAGGGATAACGGTGGGAAAGAATATATATATATATATATATATATATATATATATATATATATATATATATATATATATATATATATATATATATATTCTTTCCCATAAAGGGTCGGTTGCCTGATGCGCCTTCTCCACTGATTCTATTTAAGGCATCACCCTCCACCAAAACTCTTCTCTCCGTATATTCCTTCACTTAACTCGCCATCTAATTCTCTGTCTCCCTCTCGACCTTCTTCCTCTAACAGGTTCCTCTAAAGCCTCTTCACTCCCTCATCGTCATCCATCCTCAACACATGCCCATACCATCTGAATCGTGAATCTCTTATCACCTCTGTAATCTTTACGATGCCTGCCCTTCTCCTTATTTCATCATTTTCCAATCTTTCAAGCAACGATACTCCCATAATCCACCTCAGCATTCTCATATCTGTTCTCTCAAGCTTTACTTCCTCTTTCCTTATTAGAGCTCATTTTTCTGCTCCCTATGTATGAAATTTCAATATGGGGCTGATTTTGTTTTTTATTTGAAAATACTTCCTTATTGTGAATTATTATGTTTACTTGGGATATTAACCAATCCGTAGCAGCTGGAAATTCCTTTAAACTTTAATTTTAACCTGGTAATTGACTAAATCCCAACTTCTAAGAGATCCTCTGGTTGTTTGTATGTAAGGACGTAACTGCCAAACAACTTGACGTTACAGAAACCTTCAAATCCGAGCCGAGGTAAACGTTTTGCGAAACGCCAGATTCTTCTTACTGCTACCGCCACGTGTACACTACCACTTCACCTCTCACGCCTTGAAGAGGATTTTTTGAATATTACATAATTTTCGTAGCAGCGAAGAAATGGAATAATACCTTCTCATCGTTGGAGTACTCCTGTGGTAGCTCGGCGAATCTACGTCATCGACGTCCCTAGGCTACAATCACGAACTTTTCAATACAGAAGAGCAAGGCCGGATTAAGCTGGTGGGAGGCTTGGGGCTCACTCTGGTGGGAGGCCCCTTTCCAACCCCTATTGCATACACTACAAACTATAGTGTAATTAATCTAGTGGCCAAAATACAATAATACTAATTCATTAGTAGGACCATTTTTATTTAGGAAACTATTCTTCTGATGTTATTGATATGCATAAACACAAAATAAAATAAGAAGTTTTTCCCATATTTTTTTTACACATATACAGTTATAATTATTTATACAAAAATAATAATGTAACTAACACACATACTTATAATAACTCATTCTTTCTTATGGAGTTATATGTATAGCCAGGATTACTTTCTCGACACTTCTCTTGATTTTTTTATTGCAAATTCGCTGTTGATTTCGTTGAAATCCAGTTCACGCAATATATCTGACTCCTCGCTCATTATAGTCAGATTTACCAGACGTCTCTGTTTCATGGATGTCCGTAATCTGTTTTCAATTAATTTTAGCTTTGCGAAAGTGCGCTCCCCACTGCAGTTGGACACCATCAAAACAAGGTACTAGTATATTCGTAGATATATTCTATGTTTGGGAAAGTGTCCTACACACTCTTGTCCAATATAAGTCTATACAGAAAAAGCTCAGTGCTGATATCTGTTGGCTCCTCGTCTGCTTTATTGGCTTAGCAGTTGTTTAGTTATGATTAATGATTGAGAAGGGAAAAGATGTTTAACGTAATTACTATCCGTAACAAGTTAAAATATATAATGTCTTCTTACTCTTGGAAACTTTTAACATTGTAGCCAGAGGCTAATTCTTCGAAAATTTCATCTGAACACTAGCGTGACCAGCGTAACCCGTTCTTATAATTAAGTCAATTTATATATACTTATAGATACCATTATCTCGCGTGAGACATATAGCTTAAAGAGTTAGGTTGTATTCTAACTATGACACGTCTTAGAAATTTGATTTAGCTGTAATACAAAGAATACTGAGGTATGTTATTTTGTAGCCATACATCATTACAATTTGAAACACAACTTACAACTATAGTGACACAAACATTTGTAACATTCGTATGTACCAGCACCATGTTATTGTCAGACTTAATAATAAAATTTTCAATTTGGCTAGTGTGGGCAATATAAGTGCCCGATTACAATACTAACCTTATCAATTAAAAAGTGTTGTTTTTATTGGTGGTGGCCCGGGGCCCAGGACCCCCCCCCCCCCCACCCCCCCACCCCTTAATCCGGCCCGGCAGCATAGAGCTTGAGGTGCAGGTGGGTTGCCTCATTATCGGTTTGATTGCCAGGTGAATTCCGTAGTAAGCTTAGCGATTGTTTATCTTGGATAAATAATTCGCTGCACTCTCTGTCCTCAATTTGATTGTTACTGGAAACTTTATCGTATATTCATGTTCAGTTACGTACTTACTGCTAATTTTGATATTTATTTCGTGTTCACCACGCTATTGATTAATTTATACAGTTGTTTAGGGATTTAAAATTTTCATTAGTACCTGCGAGCAGGCAGTGGGTTTTTTATATATGATTTTTTTAAGTGTATCGTGTGCGTGAATACATTTTCCTAAAAGTTAGGTCGTGGAAGGTTATGTTTTTGACAGGTGTGTAATGTAGTATTTTCTAGGGCTATTACAGCTCTTAGGTGTTTGTCAGTGAACCTCGAGAACTACGTACTGCACATCTGCATAGCCAGGACCAACCATTCGTTATTTAATCAAGTGAAGCGTGTTTTCGTCTTATTAATGATAATAGTAGAGTATATGGTTAATTTTAGTACTAACTTTGATTAAAACCTTAATTTAAATTATTACTCCAGTTTTTTACAACATTGTTTCTCAATATTCAGTAAACACACACTAACACTGGTCTTATCCCTGTGATATATATCTTGACTTTTAGCTTGATTGAGGCATTTTTTTATCACATAGTACTCCAGCTACCTCTCTCCACTCCCCCATGCAGATTTTATCCTACTGGGTTAAAGTCAATCCTAAGTATTTAAACTTTTCTGCCTGTTTTATAATCTAGCCTCTTCTTTCTTGTATTGGCTATTCTGTCTCTATCTTCCCTACTGCTCAGCAAAACCTCTATTTTATTCGCATTCACCTTTAAGCCACCCCTTTCTAAAGACTCCTGCCACTCTCCAACCCTTCTCTGTAAGTCATCCTCATTTTCAGCAGTAATCACCAGATCATCGGGTTACAACAACTCCCTGATCTCTTCACTCAACATATCCATGACTATCACATCCATCACGCAATAGTTATAAAATATTTTAATCAGATGTTGTAATAGATTAGAAAATTTACAAGATTCTCTGCTTAAAAAAATAACCACAATCATATAAAAAAAATGACAATGCTCATCAAGGTGGTATTCATCAAGAAACAAATTTTGGAAATCAAAAGGCACAAAAGGTTTTTAAAAACCAGAATCTGTAAACTTTTGCGTAAAAAATCTAATTCTAGGCCAAACGTTAGAAATACAATTTTGCTAATAAAGAACACCATCACACTGCATATTTATTTATTTTCCGAAAAAAAGTATACCTCCTCCTTTTCATTATATAAGTCCTGCCTTAAGTTGAACACCTACACTAAATGACAAAATCCATTTGCCGGACGCATGTAATGAAATGAAATCATCATGAAACCACTTTTCGTGGCGTAATACCACTAGACTTACCTGACAATTCCTGATTAGAACGTAGAGGTGAGTGACACCCATAATGACCACGTCATGCAAAGCTTCCACAAAGGAAGCAGTTTCAATTTGAATTTTCCATTTTTGGGATATGTGGATGCGTTAGCAAGGAACTCATTCACATTTTTCCAGGGCTAATTTAAATCATTCAGTTCGACTCACTTTTGTTATGTTTGGTGAAGCTTGTTTCTTGAAAGATGTATATATGTGTGTGTGTGTCTGTGTTTGTGTATTCCCTTTGAGTAAAATATAAAAGGGAAAAATTTACGGATAATGATTTGATAATGTCTATCGGCATGCATAAAGAACATTGATAGATTGATAGAAGTAATAATCTTATTTTTCTTTGTTATTTTAATGAACAGTATCAATGGAAATTTGGTTATTCAATTGATACTAATTCTGTCAAAGTAAACTGGAAAATAAGACTTTGAAAAGAGGGCGGTCGCCACATGAAACTCTATTGCGATCAAAAATTCACCTAGGACGAATTTTTACTAAAATGTTTAACAAATCGATCGAAAATTATTCCATGGGTGAGGTCTTATTAGTTTGTTAAATGTTTCCATCTCGATCGTGCGTTATTTTCCTTTACTCATTGATACAGTGACAGTAAAGGTTTCATTTTAGTGTATCATAGCAGAAAACTAGTTCACTATTAGATTAATTATGTAAAAGCTTTCAATCTTACATTCCTGAATTGTCATTTTCATTTTCTGTTCAACGTGAAGCCTGACTACTCGAAGGGAACATAGATGTGACTTAACGGATTGAACACTATCGCACGCAAACACATACATACTTACATACATACATACATACATACACGGAAGTGTATATATTCTTGAGATTCACATTTCCCATATCTACCCGAATCTAGCCTCGTTGACTTCTCTTTTGGCGAATAATTACATTCCAATCTTTTAATATTATTTTCGCGACCCCATAGACTTGGACTAGGTGTGATCATGATGTCATTTTCCTTTTCTGCAGATCTTAGGAATGCCATCAGCTTATACGAACTCTGAACTGTTTAGATAAACGAAATAACAATACATTTTAATCTTGGGAAATATGTTGCTTTTTTTATAGCTAACACATGGATGGATTCAATAATGTATTTTTAACTTATTTAATGTGATATGTGTGGCGCTATATATATATATTTTAGCTCTTAAACCTAAAAGCTAAGATCTACTTAGGTCATCATTTACCAAAACTTAAGGAGGTGTAATGCTGCTTTATCATCTAAAATCCTAAAACTTGATTGTAAGGGGGGAACATTTTCTTACATAAAAATGGACACGAATAAATTATCAATTTAGGGTGTAAATTACATTCAAGATCACTTCTTTCTTGCGTGTGCTGCTTAATTAAATAATTATTTAGGTTTTCTGGAGTCATGGCTACTAAGGTCACTGACGCCAGATTATGTCTTTTATTATGAACGGAAACATAAGTCACATTAGCCTTCATGAGTACATAAAGACTGACATATTATATAAACCGAAAAACATTGCTTGGCTGGACATAGTTATTATGTTTCTTATGTTATTCATTAGGCAAATATGATAGTCTACAGATATGCGATAGACCGTTTTACGCAAGCAAAATATTATCGTATTATTTTTACAATGGTAAAATAATGCATAATTCTATGGCTAAGAATTCAGCGCATTTTATTAGATCTATAAGCTAAAAGAAAAAGTAAATTTTAATCCCGTGTGTTGATTATAGAGAGGTATAGTTCTTGCACGCCATAACATCCTCTATCTCTCTCTCTCTCTCTCTCTCTCTCTCTCTCTCTCTCTCTCTCTCTGTATATATATATATATATATATATATATATATATATATATATATATTATATATATGTGTGTGTGTGTGTGTGTGTGTAATAATATATATATATATATATATATATATATATATATATATATATATATATATATATATATATATATTTATATCGATCAATCGAGAGAGAGAAAAAAGAAATATAAACCGACTTTAGATGGATAGCGAGAGAGCGTGGATGGTGGGTGGGGCAGGGGGGGGGGAAGGGGGGGAAGAAAGGGGGGGGGGGGGGGAGTTGGGGACAGGAGTTGGTATAAGTTATTATTGTAAATACCCTGAACTCAGTCTTTGTCTCAAACAATAAAAGCTTCGTTGTTGCCATAAAACTGTTCATTAGTTGAAAACTTTTTTCCATAAATTTCAAAGTAAGTAATATCAAGCTTAATTAGGTACTGAGTTATATACATACGTTATATTCGAGATTAAAAAAAATCAATAAAGACCAAAACAGGCTGTGAAAAAGTAGAATATACAACAGTGCAGGAAATTATGACAATTTATTTCGCATTCAACAAACAAAACACACACACACACACACATATATATATATATATGTATATATATATATATATATATATATATATATATATATATATATATATATATATATATATATATATATTATATATATATATATAGATCTGGGATGCTGCAAATTTATGGGTATAGATAAAACAATGACTTTCTTATCATATGAAATTCTTGGATCTGACTGCTATGAGAGCAAGAAACCGTAAAAAAATGAAAAAAAAAAAAAAAAAATAGAAGAAAGAGGGTTTGTTACTTGAGCTGAAGCTTTTACTTTTAGGAATTGTAGATGAACAAGTTAGGATAACTTTAAATTTACATGTATTTCAACGTAGCAGATCCGGGGTAATAATCAAGGTACCAGGACATGAGGAAGGCAGCCGCAATCAAGGCTAGAGAATTCCACAGCTAAAGGTCCCTCTGTAACGGAGAGGATTACGAATTACGGCCAAAAAATGCCCAAAAATATTAAGCAAGGCCAAGGCAGTGCACAGAAGGTGCCAAGGATTGCCTTAACATACGTGTTCCACACAATAAAAGCACTTATTTAAACTACATTGCACTGGCAAAAGTGAGCCTGATATGAACATTGACTCCTTGAAACAGAGTCGAAAGTTTATCAAGAGAATTACGAAATTCACGTGACTGATTAAGAACATCTGTATACAGAACGCATTGCCTGGTCGTTGGGATGGCTTCGGCGTCGAAAGTAGGTTTGGATGGAGGCCTATATAAAGTATACTTGGTTCGAACATGCGGGTTCGCAACAATGGCGCCTGGATGGAGGCAGGCGGAGAGGGAGGAAAAGGAGCTCTAGGAGAGGAGATGTCGCCCCTTTGGTTCCAAAATCGTCTCTGCCTGTTTACCGTTGCGTGGGCTTCCTCTGACTCCTATTTCTTCCCCTTTTCTATGCCACAGTCCGCATGTACACACGCAATTTTGCAGTCCTCGTGGTCAGCTCAAGACCACCTGGTCAATCTGTTGGAGCCACACCTTCTTTTCTAATCCCTTGGTTCCGGCAGTCTTTTGTTACGGCCCAGGGTGTGTTCTGAAAGAGACATTCCTAAAAAGTCACATGTTCAAACAAAGAGAGAGAGAGAGAGAGAGAGAGAGAGAGAGAGAGAGAGAGAGAATTTAGGAAGGGGCCAAGGTTCAAGGCCACCTTTTGCCCGTCAGCAATAAGTGAAAAACGTGTAATTGGATTTAACTGAACTTTGGGCGGAGGATTACTTAGAAATTATTTAGCAATATATATATATATATATATATATATATATATATATATATATATATATATATATATATATATATATATATATATATTATCAAGGAATTATCCCAGTTAATAGCATGGCCTACCTCAAGCCAATGATCTGCAATGCCATTATTTGTTAAGCCTCTTGATTTGGAATATTTGTGCTGAGAGCATATCCCCATTGGATCTTTGGATATTTGCCCTATATAAATTTTGTTACGCACTTCACAAGGAATATTGTATACAACATTGTTTGAATTTTACGAGCTATTCTTAACTAGTTTATTTATCAAAATAATATTATATTTAAATACTAAGTTAATATCAATAGTTTTTAAAATGGCGCCAACAGGAATGCAATTCACATGAAGTGGTACACAGAGAATATTCTGAAGTTCTTTGCTAACACTGGTTTGATTGTAATATGTCTTATTTGCTATATTTTTACAAAGTTCCAAAAATATGGAAGGTAACATAATGAATCTCCTATTATATTTCATCAATAATTTTAACTCATCTTCCAAACATTCGGGACTAAAAATTCTAAGAGCTCTAAGAAACGTACTGGAAAATGTTGACACCTTAATTTGTTTAGCATGGTTAGAGCAAAAATGTATATATAACTGATTATTCGTGGATTTCCTATATACTTTAAATGAAAAATTTGTATTATTTCTAATAACTAAGACATCCAAAAATTATGTTCTTCTAATTCTGCTGTGAATTTTATGGATGGTACATTTTATTAATGGTAACCAAGAAATTAGAAATATTCATACTTTCTTTTACACTACAAAATCAGTCGCCTACATATCTAACCCAAAACACCGTAAAGAATAAATGTCTTGGAATAAGTCTAGACCTAGATAGCTCCATGTAAATATTAGACAAAAGTGGCCATAGTAAATATTTGTTCATAAAGATTACCATTGAAAGTGAAGTTACAATGTATATATGCGCTTGTGTGTGTTTATGTCAATCTTACAGAGATTCGCCGTTTTAAAGTAAGGAAGATAATTCTAGAAATACGAAAATTTAATGACATATCTTGAATAACTCCATTTCATAATAAGAAGTTATGACTCATATTTTATTGAATATTATGGCAGAATTTACAGAATTTCTTTTATACAGAATTCTCTCAAGCCTAATAACTTACTTCTCTGGCACACTGATATTTCTAAGCAGCTGTCCGATGTTCATCACGTTTCCGGTCATCAACCGAATTTCGAGCTGGTGTTATCAAAGACGGCGGGGGATCAGGGATAGGCTAAGAGTCGGCAACACGACGCCATCGCTATGAGCAATGACGGCCAAAACGAGGTTTCCGAAAAATGTATACGTCCTTTAGAAACCTGAAAGAAACACAGGTAATACGGATTGACCCCTGACGACTACGGCCTGTTCCCGACCTTCGAGACACACCTGAATACCAGTTGCCGACTCTTAGCCTGCCCCTGACCCGCCGTCTAAGATAACACCAGCCCGAAATTCCGTTGATGACCTACAGCATGATGAAAATCGGACAGCTGCTTAGAAATATCAGTGTGACTGAGAAACAAGTCATTAGAAGAATTGAGAGAATTCTGTGCAAAAAAAGGAATTCTGTAAATTCAACCACTATATTCAATAAAACATGTTTGGAAGGTCTGTTTCCAGCATACACAGACTCGTCATATAATAATAATAATAATAATAATGGATGCAAATTAGCTTAGGCATACAACTCCATTTGGAACAGTGTCGAAAAGAAGGTCTTAAGAAAAAAAAATTAAAACAGTATTGAAACGCCTTCTCACCGTGTATACGAGTATACCCCGAAATGCTAACTCACGCACACAGAAGTTCCCGAGAAATTGCGAGATGCAGAAGTGGAATATGAAGTTTCCGAAGTGAAAATACTTCGTTTGAAGTCCTGATCGCAAGAAGTCGTCGAAATGAGAAGATTATAGCACCTTTAAAACCGTGAGTGAGGGGATGGTGGGAAGTCTTAAGTTATTGAATTAGCGACCGGAAAATGAAAAGGTTATGAGAGGGAGACATCTGATCTGTACAGCACCATAAAGATATGTATTTTGTACACCAGCTGTATGAAGGAATTAATTGGAAGGGTGTTTTGCTTTTTTGCAATATCGAAAAGTACGTGTGAGATATATAAAAAAGTTTAAAAAGGAAACAGAACCAATTTTCTGTTTAATTTGTAATGTTTCTCAAAGTGAAGGAGATGTCAAATAATTTGACGATTGTGGTTCCTCCAAATGCGCGCACGTTCCCACACACACACACACACACACACACACACACAAACACACGCACACACATACACACACACACACACACACACACACA
>NC_087216.1:56633847-56636347 GCF_015104395.2 Macrobrachium nipponense
AGTACTTTTAATATAGTCTATACAGTAGTAAAATCTATTTTTTATTTTTTTTTTTCATACCATGCCTTATATGTTCCTATACCAAGGGTGCCCATAATGTGATAAATGTACATATACCTCTTCATTATTGAGATTAGTTTTTTGTAAATTTTTTTGTTTAAGAGTAATGTGATATACTACCTCATTGTCTTATGCTAATCACTCCATTATTTAATGAGGTTTATTTTTTATTTTTCCTCCATTTACTCTTATTATATCGTGCTTCTTGTGATCTCGTGTTATTGTGATAAGTTTAGTACAGCATTTGTTTATTTACAATGCTTATTCATGTTATTTCTCTATTTTGGCTATAAAGTATGTTTCCTTACTTATAATAGTATAAAATGATACCTCTGTGATCTGTTACCTCTACCTTATTGTAAGTTTTTATTTTTTATTTACTTTAGTATGTTATTTCTTTCCTGGAGATAATGTACTATGTGATACACTGATATTGCTATTATTAAGGGTCATTCAGTGATACAGTAACCTATTTATATCTAGGTAATATGAACATCAAATTCATTTATTTCATAACTTATTTGTATCTAGGTGGCATTTATTTCATAATGTGAGTCACTGTATGTAGTACTGTACTTATCTCTGACCACTTTAACCTAAGTTTAATGTGCCTTATGAGTACCATGAGGAGTGATAAGGCAGGGAAATTGCATACATATTTTCCAAACCTTTTTGGCCATATAGTTACCATAGTAAAAAAGATATATTTTCTGTATTGAAATTTATTTAACAAGACAACAAAATATAATGTTTTTCTAGCATTGATTATACATGAACATTTTATAAGATATACGATAACTAAAGGTCAAAACAATCAGATTATAATATAGGAATTTTAGATTGTATATATAAATCATTTTAAATAATACACATCCAATAACTTTAAATCTAACGTCTGCAGAGGAATATCACTATTACAAAGTAATTAGAGTAACTTGCAAAATAAAACTATGTATAATGGCGTTCATTGACGTATACAAGAGGTAGGAGACATCCTCTTCTTACTTGTTGTCAATCCCAAAGTTGCCTTTCCCGCCTCAGAGGCTGCTCTAACCACCCCTAGCGCAAAGGCTCTCACGGCGCCATATTTCCAATATGGCGGGGCGCACTCGGTGTTTTGAGTATGAGCCTTTCGAGTAACGGCCGACTGGAACGGCGCCTTTGCCACAAAAGGCGCCTTTGGAAGTTTTGAGTATGCGGCCCCTGTTCGTAATTACATAAGTGAATTGTCTGTTCTGGGTCAAAAGTAGTTACGAGATGATTATGATAGTAAATCATTTTCTCAAAGGCCAAATTTTAAAATAAAACAGTTAACCGCCCAAAAGAAGAAGCGGTTACATTGTCGTCTTTGCTATTATAACATGAAATAAAAGAAGCTCTATTTATGGAATGAAAAAGGACATACTGAATTAAAGAAATTTGCATGTACTCTAAATAGTATAAAATGTTATTGTAATAATATTTCATACATGCAACTATAAACTTTCAATGTCGAAACATATGTCAAAGTAATACTGGTCAACATTCGAGATTTTAGGTAAATTGTTAAGTATCGTGATCAAGACAATGCAGGGTTTTGCTGGCCAGTCATTAGATACTCACTTTCTAATTTCGCTTCTGTATAAGCGCCTTCCTCGGACACTCACTGGCAGTATAGTATTACATCTTGCAGGTCCTTCAGGATGCCTTCTGTGAAGATGAGCCAAATAAACAGGACTACTGTATGTAAATAAGCTCATTTTCCGGACAGATTCCCGGGATGGGCAAGACGAAATTTCGTTAGTTTTTATTGCTTCCCAGATAAACACCCTCAGTGTTCCTTCTGCCGCAAAAGAATCTCAGCCTCAATTTCTTCTTTACTGGGTTAGATCTTTTACGTCTTCTGGCATATTAAAGGCGACTGCTGACTATCACTTTCAACATTTAAACCCCCGGAATGTTTTATGAATATTATTTTGGTTTTGATTACTGATATATCTATAAATATTTACGGGCAATGGAAATTTTTTTTTTATTGACACTGGGTAACTTAGGAAAGCTGATAAGTTATGTCAAATAGTTTCTAGTCCTATCTGTATAATTTAGACAACTGTATATGTCTAATTATTAATAGAAACCGACGCCACTCTAAGAGATGTGATAAAGCATTGCATAAAAATGAAAGGCATCTGTTCCAATCGCGCAAAATCCCCGAAGTTTGTTCTCCTACTTTAGAACTTCGACAAATCATTGCGAGAGTCCCAGCTTCTGTAGTGTAAATTTTGCACACATTTTCTTAAGTGGCTCCGCCAAAAAGTCGAGTAAAATTCGTAATGCCTCGATTTCGGAATGGAATGTTAGGTTGTTGTGTTCCTAAGAAAACGTAAAAAAGAACGTACAATACTTATTGAGGAAAGTATCTATCATATTCACTTGAATGATTTTTCATTTATCGTTAGTC
>NC_087216.1:56653847-56661347 GCF_015104395.2 Macrobrachium nipponense
GTTTCCCCAACGTACTAAATCTCACTACAATTGCTACACGTTATCTTGTAAACTCCGGCTTCTTCTCTTCTTTTATATAAGTATAGTATGTTAAAGAGCGAACTGCCGATGGATTCGGAATAATGGAAAATGAAAGGAATATTAGACCTGAGGTGTTCTGTATCTTTTTGGATGCTTTCATCGTAAGGAATTGTAAGAACTGAATATATGAAACAGCGAAAGTGGGTTTCCTGTAATAAATTATATGGTCGGAACTAACGAATTTAGATGATTGAAAAATTTATTGAAATCTCCCCAGCTGTCATCCCAGGAAGTAAAAATATTATCTACGTATCTGAGCCAGATCATATTGTGGGGTTTGATGGACGACAAAATTTCTGTTTCGAAATATCCATGTATCGGTTTACTAGAGAGGGATATAGAGGACTGCCCATGCTACAACCATTTTTTTTAATACCATTGAAAGAGAACACGTTGGTATTTTCACAGAGGTTGATAATTTTATTGTTTTGTCAATACCAAGAGGAAAATGTTCTTCATATGGTTGTAACTTCCTCTTTAGAAGGGACAACACGTAGGCGATCGGGACTTTGGTAAATAATGATTTGACGTCAAGGCTGAACAGTTTGATGTTATTTGATGGGATATTTAAACTGTTAAATTTTTGTATAAAATCCTCTGCAAGTTTAACGTGGGAGGATGAAAATGTTCCTAGAAAGGGTTTACATCAGATTTTCAGCTTCAACCCAGCCATCAAGCACATCTCCAGACGGTATGAACGACTAGTTACACAGAGAGGAAGAACACGAAAAGTTTTCTTCAAGAATGCTAACAAGACGAAGTTTCTCCGTAAATGTTCAGCTTCACGCTATGGACATCGACTTCAGACTCACTTCCGGACTCCATCCGCACATTCCTCCAAGACAGAATACACGCCACACACCGAGACATCTATGTGATAAGAAGAAAATAAGCGAGTCAGCCACATCGCTTCGCCTCCTCTGCCAGAATGATCGAATGTACAAATATCTTTCCTATTTTGTGCAATCAGGTGCTATTGAAAACACTGAAATAATAATAATAATAATAAATTAATTTCACTTAACAGATAAAACCGCGTTCAAAGCAAATGTGGAATCAAGCAGTTTCATCAGTCACTCAGCATCGAAATCACTTAGGAGAACCAAAGTTTGCTTCAATCCAACTATACCAGCCAATCAAACTATGTTCAGTAGTTAGTCAAAGTTTTCCTTCAATCAGAGTTAGGATAACGAGGGACCAACTACTAATTAGACGACTAATTCTAACATTCTTTCTTAGTTCTCTCTACGCGATGAAGCATTTCGTGTTGCGTATTGGGTGTTATCTCGATTTCGGGTGCAGTTAAAACACGCAGTTACCAGAATACGATGATGTGTGAGCTAAGTACAAGAATGTATCACATGGTGAACTTGCAGCTGCAGACATGTTAGCCTATACAACGACTTTTTCCATCTTCGGCTAAAAATCCTTTTGGACAGTCAGCAGACTAGAAACCTAAAGTTCCAAAGTGAAATCAACCTACACACACATACAGAGAGAGAGAAGAGAGAGAGAGAGAGAGAGAGAGAGAGAGACTTTATAGGAAAACGTGATAACCAAATGACTACAAAGGGATGGAAAATAAAACAGACATACCTGAAATTCAGTAGTCGCCAGCAGAAAGCAGGAATGAGGTTGTCACTGCATTTGGAAAACTATTCCACGTTTTAACAGTAACTAAGACGAAGCTCCTAGTAAAGTGAGTATTATTAAACCTTGTGCTAAAAAATGTTACACCATTTGAAGTACTGAAAACCTCAATGCCTGTTAGGTATGAAGACGTGAACCTACCATGTATTCCACAATATTGGAGAATGAACTACAGTCGAAGTTTCATGTATCGTTTTACAGAATTTCTTTCGTTTTTCGTAGAATTTCTTTCGTTTTTCTCAAAGTGCATAGAGAAAATAATTAATTCGTAAGACGGAAGAGGATGCTGGGAGGAAAGCCCTTCCTTGTTATGACGAGTGGGAATGGATAAAGGAACGTATATGTAGAAGCAATAAAGTTGCCCAGAGGAACCATTGAACCGCGGCATTGGAGGTTAATGATATTATTTACAGCGTCAGTAGCAGTCTTAGGTCCGACTGATGAGCCATTCGTCTTCTTTACTGCTGTCAGACCCCTGCAGATATCAGGTGGGCTGTAAGCAATGCTCCGCGGCAAAAGATGATGTGGTTACTCTCTTTCTTACCTCGTAAAAGGTTGGCGTATTTCCCGAATGCTGTTTCGGTTCTGTTACAGTGAAGGAGGATAATGTTATTTATTTTTTACTTATGATTGCTTTGTATATTTCAAATATATATATTTCAAGCATAAATCATTGCATCTGCAATTTAAAATTGCAGATGATTAAGGTTCAAAATAGCGTACACTTTTCACTGTAAATCCTTTTAAACTGAAAAGGGAAGCATAAATAGTACATATACAAGGATACTAACATGTAAACATTACCTATTCTTACTTGAGATTTTAGTCAGCTAGTGTCAATAAAAAAATAGTTAATGAATTGTTCTAGTTAATTATTTGCCTATTCGCTTTTCGTAATTATAAGTTTCAGGCTTCCTTCAGGCTTTCTAGTAAGACTTGGATATAAAAAATTAAAACATTGGAAAGTTAGTTTGGTTCTCAAATTATTACAAAGTCAAACACTTAAAAAAAAGGGGGGGTTTAAAAAGTTTTCACTCGATAATTTTGAATCTTACCTGATGAAATCGATTATGCTCTATTAATCCCTTTTAGTGCTTATGTTATTCTCAATATTTACCTTCGCTAGCCGTAGATGTATCTTTATTCAGGTGCAAAATAGTTGGAACAGAGTTCAATACCTTAGACTGTTCACATCCTAAAGTTAACTACCTGGCATTCTCTATAATCTATATCTTTGAATTTAACTATAGATTTACCCCGAAAGAAAATGTAACGTCATAGACCCTTTATAACCTACATATATATCAACATTAACACTTGAAACGGTGTCATTTAAACAATGCCTAATAGACATATGTCTCGTACGATTACCAAACATGTAATTTAGATTTACAGATTATACCTACCTGGATTCTCTCTGTAAAATCCCTTTAGATTTAATTTATGTTGTGCCCTTCCAGTAGGTTCGTTAAAAACGAGTATAATGGTAATGTTCAAATAAATAGTAAACATTATTCCCTTTTCATTTGAATGTTTATTTTCGTATTTATGAACAACTGGTTTTAAAACAGTTTTTATTTTTCTGATTAGATAACCTCACAAAACAAGGAAAGGTCTAAAAGATTGTCTAAACTATACTAAATCTTAAGTAGGTGTGGTGAATATTATCTAATTATTTAAGGTCAACAAAGTAATTTTTATATAGTTATAGACTAAAATATAATTAAAGTTTCAAATCTATTTGATTCTTACTAATATCATTTACTGATGTGATCGACTTTTGTCAAGATATTACGAGGTGATTTGTTCATTAGCACATTTTCTGTTATAATTTCAGAATTATAATAGTTTACCTCTATAGTTAGGATTATAGAAAGTAGTAAAACGGATATTTTGAGTTATAATACATGGAAATATGTTAAAATCAGTTAGATTATTAATTGTTTTCTTCTCCCAATTGAATAACCTATTATCTTAGATCGTAGAGCAGGCATCTGAAAAAGAATTAAGAGTTTTCGTATATTTTTTATTATACATACAAGCACACACACACACATATGTATATATATATGTGTGTGTGTGTGGTGTGTGTGTATTTATATTATATATATATATATATATATATATATATATATATATATATATATATATATATATATATATATATATATATATTATGTATATATATGTATATATATTATATATATATATATATATATATATATATATATAATATATATATATATATATATATATATATATAAGCTGATAGCACAGACAAATGATAGGCAGAAATCCAAGCGCTTTCGTCTTTACTAAGACATTGTCAAGGAACGAATGAATTACAGTTGGAAAGAAAATTACCATGCAAACAAAAGGATCAAGAACACCAGATGGTTAATTGTCAAAAGAGTAAAAATCAGAGAGGTAATCCAGGATTATCGGATACCAAACGGTCACAAACTTAAACATAGATTTAACCATAAGAGAAACTAAAGAGTAGCTGTTACGACCTCATTTACGGCCGTAATTTCAAGGGTTCTTGTCCCTACTCAGAATTTGTAAAAATGCAACACAGCAACTTAGGAACAAAAGTTACAATATTTATTTCCACAAGAAAAAGGTAATGGTTGGCAAAAATAATAATCAAAATGAATATATAAAACAAGGGAAAACCAACCTTAAGATCTTTAAAAGATCACCTAAAACTAAATTAAGCCCTAAATCAAGAAATAGGAAATTCTAAACGTGACACTTCAGGCAGGTACCTTCTAAATTACTGGCCAGATAAATCTAACCTAAGAAACTGAGTTAAGTAGAAGGAAGCAAGAGAAAATAAGAGGGAAACTTAATAATACTCCTACCTAACACATACAGACTAAATTATGCTTAAAACTTAACTTAGTGAATAGAATATATTAAGAATAATTATAATAAGTAGATAAACAATAAATTATGAAAATAACCTTACAAATTGATTCAACCACAAAAGGTTTAGTAGATTGTCTCATCAGGCCATACAAGGTCCAGAAGACCGTTACTGCAAACAGGGGCGTAAATCTACAGGTACCCAGCGATCCACAATCGTCTTAAATAGCTATAAAACATCTCATACCTGTAGAAAGCTGACCTACTTGTCTCCACGAGTTCCAGGAACTCACTGACGCTGATGCAGAGGTCAACCGGGTCAAGCTGCAATACCTGCAGGCAACCCAAAATACCACGGGAACACCGAGGGTGGTAGCCTCCGAGAATCCGGGACGTCAACGGATCTCGCACGCCACAAACTGCACCATTCTCAGTAGATAAGGGCCAACTCGTTCGGAATCCTTCCGATGAACGAGGGAAGGGGCGTGGCTGACGAATGCAGTGGGTGACAAACACCAGCGACCACACACAAGGCAGCGAAGGATTAAAGAAGCCGTGATCCAAATCTCCGTACAAAACCGAAGAAGTGACCATAAATAAAGGGGCAAAGCGTCAGGCTGTGAGGAGGAACTCGAACTAACTCTGTCACGTATCACCACCCTGACGATCAAGCCTTTCACTCGAGTCAACACAGCTCATAGGAGAGAAAAAACAACGATCGTTAATAAGGCACTTCAGTAGTTCACTAATACCGGGGGAGAAGGTGGAAAACAAAGCAAAACTGCGAAGTCATATGACTCCCTTACAGAGTTCATCAAACTAAGAAAAAGCTTAAATATACGAAAAACGCCGCTAGCTTATTAATAAACTTAAAAATAAAACAAGATCAAAAGGTTGGACAAGAATTAACAACTTATAATTAAATTATAATGAATTTACTTTAATCTAATAGTAGCCATACAAAGTCCAAAACAAAGTATGAAATTGAATATATTAATTTTGTTGCTTATAATTATCTGGAATTTTTCTTCATTGTGAAGGCATCGAGTTTAAATAAACCAAGACTTAAATTTAGAACACTTCCATCGTCTGACTAGATGAAACAAGATTCAATGCTATTCCTATTCATTGTGTTCAAAGCTCTTGCTTGACTCCAGTTAATAAGATGATCTAAATCTCTCATATGTACGAATAATGCATTCGATATATATCCAGTTCTCAAAGAATATTGGTGTTGTTTAATTCGTTGTGAAAGAAATTTTCCTGTTTGTCTGAAATATATTTTATTACACTTTTTACAAGAAATTTCATATATGCAGTCGGGAATATCCTTGTAAACAGTGTGATAAAATATATTACGGACAAACCGGAAAATCTTTTTCACAACGAATCAAACGTACTAATATTCTATGAGAACTGGACAAATCTATGTGCATTTTTTGTACACATGAGAGATTTAGATCATCCTATTAGAGGAGTCAAGCAAGAGTTTTAATCCCCTGGAAGGTCACAGTTAAAAGGAATATCATTGAATCTTGTTTCATCAAGTCAAATAAGGGAAGTGTTCTAAATTTGAGCCTTGGTTTGCGCAAACTCGACGCCTTCATAATGGAAAAAGTTGTAGATAAATATAAGGAACGGAAATAATATATTCAGTTTTATGCAAGTTTTTTGGTCTTTGTATGGCTTCGTTTTAGTTTCGATTATGGATAAATCTATGTTTAAGATTTTGACCGTGTGATATACGATAATCCTGGATTATCTCTTTGATTTTTACCCTTTTAACAATTAACCATCTGGTATTCTGGATACTTTTGTTTACCTGGTAACTTTCTTTCCAACTGTATTTCATTCGTACTTTGACAATGTCTTAGTGAAGACAAAAGTCTTGGATTTCTGCCTAATCATTTTCCAGCGCTATCCGCGTATTTAAAGAAGTCACGTGCATCTACTGTGAATTTTTGTGAGCATATAAGTATATTTTATTGTGGATGTTTTCTAGCAGGGTGACGTTTTGATCTAACTTCTTTATAATTTTTCGTAGAGAAAAAAAAACTTTATTCCGACGAAAAGTAACGATGATATTAGGGGATGGTTTTAATCGGGCTTCGTTTACTATTAGTTGTGGAGAAAAAGGAAAACATTATTGTGATATATATATATATATATATATATATATATATATATATATATATATATATATATATAATATATATATATATATATTGTTACGAAGTGCCAAGTATCTGGTTACCATTCATTAACTGTTGCCTCACAAAAGCCAGACACCTGAAACCTCATCACAGGTATTAAACGACTGAATACTCTAAAGGCAACAGTAATCCCTTAACAACTTGCCAGTATTGCAGAAAATCAGACTAAGTTCATCAAAAAAAGTATGAGGTAATCTTGTAAGTAATTAAATTAATCAAAGGGCATCACTCCATCGACAACTTTAAAAGTCTAAGTATTTCCCTGATTTCAGAAGTCTAAGTACTTCCCTGGTTCTAAGCCACTTCAAGTAAATTGAAGGAAAGCAGATTAATCACCACTCTATGTTTCTACCTATCATCAATATAATCAAATGCAAATATACTGGTTATAAATGAAAATACTTATAAAAATTTTAAATACAAAAATTTATTATTAAACACAAAGTTCATAAGTGAAATTCACAATATCATGGAAAATTACTGTTACTTGAAAACAAAGTAAAGTTTAATTAATTCTTGAATCAAATTAAGTAAAATTAAATCAAAATTAATTTATCACAAAAATCAAGAAAATTAATTCAATTGAAATTCAAAAGTGTTAGGCAATAATTGAAAATTAGAAATTAAATCACAAGTGCTAAACAATAATAAAACTTGAAAAGAATTCTAAGTAAATGCAAATTAATTC
>NC_087216.1:56663847-56681347 GCF_015104395.2 Macrobrachium nipponense
TTAGTTTAATATTGCCTAAAACGAAACATCTTTTGATTTTATAATCAACACGTACGTATGACTCCTTGGTTCTTCAAGGAATAAACTCTTGAACAAATGCGAAGGAAGATAAACGAAACAAAAAAATATATACGTATATAGTGATAACATTAATACCACTATACTATCTTTGACGTTTCGCTTTCCACCAAACCGAGGAAGGAAAAACAAGAGTAAAATGACAAATGAACAGCCGTCGGATCTTGCAAGGAAAAATACTGCTGCAAATTCGTCGATAAAGTTTTCAATGGAAACTTCTGAAGTGAGCAAGAAAAGATCAATGGAAGTAAATTTCAGCTCTTGACATCAGGTTCATGCCGGGTGGCAAAATATGACGAAGAAAATTTAAGTTCAAAATAAGAGTTTTCCCCCCAAACTTTTCACTGGAATTCCTTCTCAAGTTTTTAACAATGGATGAGGAAGGACTCTTGATTATTACTGATTCTTATTTCAATTTTCTTTCACTCCTTCCTAACCTACTGGTCAAGAGGCAGATGACGAACTGTGCGACATTATGAAGACTTTAGTTCTACCGTCGGGGAAAACAGCATTATCTATATCTGTACTTTTACTTATCATTCTTAGACTTTCTCCAACTGTCTGGACGTTCCTTCATCTACCCCTCTCTCCCATTTACATCTAGGGACTGCTACGTGTCCATTTACGGCCCATGGTGCTAACCCCTGATTAGCAGTTTAGAAAAAAACAAGACCACGGAATCCATTGGAGGCAATGCCAAGATTATTCAGCAACCCGCTGTGTTCAAACCTTATCTCTGTGCCTGGAACGTGTCCCAACCACATGTTCCGGTCGACCTGCGATCAACCACCTTCCATTTAGTTTCAAGACCCATTCGAGTCCCGGTCACCCTTAATGTATAAATTGTTTACTTACGTAATTTAGTGGAAATATAGTTCAGTTGAACTAAATCTTTTCCTCCACTGATACCAGCCTTCTGTCGTAATTTTTTTTTATACTTCTGTTCTCTTTTAGGAGTGCCAGAAAGTAACTTCCATATTTTTCCGGACACCAAGAACGAGAAAACGTATATATATATATATATATATATATATATATATATATATATATATATATATATATATATATATATATATAGATATATATATATATAATCCCATGATTCTCTCTCTCTCTCTCTCTCTCTCTCTCTCTCTCTCTCTCTCTCTCTCTCTCTCTCTCTCTCACATGCTTGTCGATCGTCTCTTGTTTATCTCTCTTGATCGCTGCCACCTTCTGCATTTCGCAGATACGTTGAGATGTTGGATCCCTAGGCCCAAGGTATATAGAATGGTCAGGTAGAGTCATTTTTGGGGGGTAGCGGCTTATCCCCCCAAGAGCCGGGCCACCGCGAGGCCAGGTCAGGGCGAGAAGTCATTCAGCTACCGTTTCATTCAAATGTATATCACAGGTCACTTCAATCATCTCTGTATTGATTTATTTTTACATTATTCGAATACAACCATAGTTTTGATTTTTTATATAATCTAAATTATCATTTAAATAATGCCAAACAACTGCGCCGTGTTTGGTTATTATTCAAATAGTAGAAAAAAGGAGGTGTCCTTTTTCCAATTCCCTCGTGATGAGGAAACAAGACGGAAATGGGTTCATCGTTGTAAGAGAAAGGGCAACTTTAACCCTACTACTCATCGCATATGCAGTAAACATTTTGAAGAAAATGCATATAAAAGAGACCTGCAGCAGGAACTTCTTGGATCGCGAGCCCCAGCAATGAAATTCAGACGTATGAATGTGAGGAAAGCAGTGCAGCTTCTTTCGGAAACAACATCTAAAGTTTTAGATCTTTATGGAAGTCAGGGACTTTTGAAGAGCCTTTCCTGGGAAAGTACAAGGGACTTCATAAAGCTTGCCAACTCTTGGTTTGATGTGTTTAATTCAAGGGTACCTTATGACAGAAAAGAATCTACTATGAAATTCAGGGCCTCTGTAACACGGTTTTTTGGATTTTTCTCCCTATCAAAGCATCGGATGTAGCTGACTGTTGACATATGTATATTTTACAACTGCACACAAATTTTGTCAGCATTATCAATAAACTAAACCCGATAGTTTTAAATTTTATAGAGTAAAGATGATCTAGCCGACGCCATGGCCAATGATTGCGAGCCAAGAGTCGGAAAACATTCATTACGTAAGCAAAGTAAACATCGTTTTACGAAATGTTGCCCCGCCCATCCACCAGACAGAAACCCATTCACCTTATTCTGCCGGCTCTGAAACCCATAGTAGTTAAGAATGGCTAACAGGATTTGGAATTGTCCCCGTGGTTGCAAAACTGCATTTGTCTCACGACTTGCAACTTTATACAGTCAAGAGAAAGCCCGTGGCCATACTTACAATAGCCTGAATAGGTAATTATTCAGTTTCTAGTTTAAATCCAATGTTTATGGTCTGATTTGTATGTAGCGTAGTGTGAATATAATACTTGTAATGTCATTCAGGATTTTGAACATTTCCATTAACTATTAACTATGCCACCAAGAGAGAGAGAGAGAGAGAGAGAGAGAGAGAGATTGTATGTAAACAGTCTTTATATAACTATTTTTGTTAAAATAAGATTTTTATCCAAAGTAAATACAAGCTTGTATGTGCTGAAATCTCCAGCAGACCAACGAATCATCCGATATAATTTTTTTTCTTCTTTTTTAGTCTGTACGACCATGTAAGATATAAAGACTTTATGAATGGTGGAACGATACATAGATGTGGGTGGGGTATCTGGGCTAGCGTAGTAATACTACTGTAGCAGTAGTACCGCAAAATTAGTAATAGCAGCAATATACATGAATTAAACGTTTAGGCCAACTGCTGGGATCCCTGAGGATCATTTAGCACAAGTACTCGAAAGATGAGTTTTTATAGCCAGAAGTTAGATTTTCTAATACAACAATGTCCATGATAGCCTTCATTGTTATCCTGAATTATAACGAGGCCAAAGTGGGTGGAGCCTCATGAAGTCATCATTCTGACGATAATTATTGGTGAAGGTTTAAAGCCAAAATACGGTACCGTCTATTTTTTTTTCTCTCTTTTTTTTTTAGTAGATAGGTCGATAGCCGATAAGTAAAAATTGCTTGACATTGGATACAGCAGTTATCAAATCAAGCTTGTCTACTATGTCTCTGGAAATTACCAACTATTCCCTACATCTTGTCAATCTAATTGTGACCTATAAAGTAGATTATCATTTCTTAGGACACTTATTTTGGGAGTTAGACTAATAATCGAAGTGTTTTTGTATTTATTAACATATTTTGTTGGTTTGTTCATTATGACAATTATCAGTGGAGAGGATTCAGAGTTCATAAAGGTGTACTGCTTTGCTTGTATTAAAATTTTGTCATTGTTGCCAGAGGTATAGCCTTCGTTACGTATAGCCAATCATCCATCGAGAAAGAGGGAAGAAATGCTGTCATAAGTTACGTAACGAGTGTGTTCGAAACCTTATCTCTGAGTAAGTTGGCCCGTCTTCAAAAAAAGTAACTTTTACATTATAAGTACCAAATATATTCAACCTACGTAATGCAGAATGCAGTCAAAATTTATGTGTAGATATAATGTGTATTCTGAATAAGCGTTATATCTATGAAATGCACAGATAAAAAGTTATTACCAAAAAACCGTGTTACAGAAGCCCTGAATCTCATAGTAGACATGCGTATAGGATGCAACTGACGGAACAGAATAAAATCCTTCACAATATGAACCGTACTGCTGAAACAATGCGAGTTTGCAAAAGTAATAAGATCTATCAGTTCCAAAAAGGACTTTTTGTGTTAAGGTTGCATATATGCTGAATAGTAAATATGATGTATCAATCATAATCACCTCCAGACTTAACCAAGATGCACTGGAAAACATGTTTTTGTGCAACTTATGATCCTCCTACGCCAGTTGAAGTCAAAACACAGAATAAGGTCATATTTACTTGGCAAAATAAACTCTATAACTGGAAAAAATGTTCAGTCAAGAAAAAAGTTGTGAAAATAATGATTCAAATG
Organism: Macrobrachium nipponense; assembly: GCF_015104395.2. Classification (NCBI taxonomy): domain Eukaryota; kingdom Metazoa; phylum Arthropoda; class Malacostraca; order Decapoda; family Palaemonidae; genus Macrobrachium; species Macrobrachium nipponense. The sequence goes on from NC_087216.1 coordinate 56,667,930, forward strand.
AAACTGATCTTGAAAGAGAGCTTATGATTTCTGCAATGGTGTTTGCCTCTACTGAAGATGAGAAGATGCCAGAAGAAGACTCGGAAAACTTTGAAAATGAATTTCATGAAAGAACTTTATAGAATGTTGCAGACGAAGAGGGCCTTCGATATGTTGGAGGTTATGTGGCATCTAAATTTCCAGATTATCAGTTCTTAGGATGTAAACTTAAAAAAGTGAAAGGTACCTGGATTAGTGCAGTAGGGCGACATGATAAATTATCGGAACCAAGTGCTGAGTTTTTTTGAAAAATTAAAGGTAATGGAAAAAAATTTTCAAACATACAATGGAGAAAATACACTGAGACCAGGCCCTATTGAAAATTGTGTATCCGTGCCTTTTAAAGTAATATTGTTTTTTGTCAGATGTCGGATGTTTTTTAGGATGAGAGCTCTGAATGCCCAACTTTTATCAAGTAGGCAAAAAAAGAAAAAGAAAAATATGCATAAATTAACTAAATAATGCAATGAAAATTTAAAAAATTGTTATTTGTCACTTTTACTAAGTATTTTTCATTTCCATTATGAAGCCAGATACTGTTATGCGTTATCTATGTCTACCTATGTTAGTTTATTAAATAATGTATTGTAAAATTGTAAATAAGCCTTTGTAAATAAATGAAAGGTCAAATGCTAATTGAATATTTTTTTTAAGTCAAGCATATTAATTTAAGGTTTATATTATATATTAGAGAGCCAAACATTATCAATCCACGATTTTGTATGTGTAGTACAGTGTCCTATATGAATTCAAAAGAACACCAAACGTATACAAAATAACAGTGTGAAAAGGACATCTGACACTTACAGGCCTCATCCTTTCGACCCAAAGTACTTAAGTTGTTCCCAAGGTAGTACTTGCCTTGACCGCTCCCACCCTGGCCTCCAGGCCTGTCACGGAAATACCCCACAACTATCCCCGCGACCAAAGTGACTGTACCTCTCTCCCTTATTCTATATACCTTGCCTAAGCCTACCAGTTAAGCCAGGGTGTATAATAAAACGAGTCGGCGGGAGGAATCCTGTCTCACTTCGTGCCCAGCTGCTCCTGAGTTGGAAGCTCCTGATCTTGACGGCTGCCCACCTTACCCATGTGTCTGTGTGCTCCAATTGCTGACGTGTCTTTGGGGCCACGTGACAAGCCTGGGACCCCTTATCTGATGACATTGAAGTAGTGCTTTCCTTTGTCTATGCTCCTACGAAGCAATATCTGAGGATGATGAAAATGTAAAGTACAGAGGTGAGGTGGCAGTCCACTTAACTATTATTCTTTTCCCTATACTTGTGTTTGTGCAGTCCTCCATAGTGATTCTTCAATACCCACGACTATGCTCCCTTAGAAGAATCCTTGGTTTAAGAGCTGTGATTCCCTAGAATGTGTCTGTCTTCATATCCTCCCCTTCTAGGTACATTAACGTTTGAGCAGTAATTCATCTTTTCTTTGCCCTCTGAGGAATCTTAAGATTTATGTTAAGCTCATATTCGACCCCTTTATATTGCACGTGTGTATAAGACGTCTGTATTGCAGGTGCTCTGCAAATTCCTGCTATGAAGTGGATTTTCCCCTATCCTCAGACTCTGGGTCCTTACATGTGCACTGTGAATCAACACACGTGTCCCTGAATGTATGTTCATTGCACCAAGCAATTGTTCCAGTACTTGGCCTCATGTGAAGGACATTAGCGTCCTTGTTGGCGCCTTGAAGTAGCAGAGTAATGTTAAGGTGTAAATATATCCCCTGTAAGTTTAACCCTTGGAGTTTCCTTATGATTTTTTCTCTTAACTCTTATTTGGCCTTCAGCTAACACCTTATTTTCATATAATTCGCCTTTGCATTACCATCTGTTGACTGGTTAGTAAAAGTTTTCAGACCGACAGCTTCATATTTTCTTTTCCAAAGCATTGTTATGCACATTTCATTACAGTGTGTTTGACTGAGTGATATTTTAAAATTCGTGGCATCTTGTATGCACTTCGTATTACTGGTTGACTGTTTTATAGTTTTGATAGTCCGTATTCCGATACTACTTTCCCCCGACCTCATGACAAATAAGTTTGCCATATTTATGTACGTGCATATCATTGTCGTCTGTTGACTGGCCATTAGTTTTTCAGTCTGTTTCACTGCTTTTATATTTCGTTCGTCCATTTGGCAAACATATTTTACACCCACGTGACCCATAAATCTAAGGCATTTGTTATATGAGCATTTCATTACAGACTACTGGCTGCTGTTATATCACCCGTGAGTCCCGTTGCTATGCCCACATGGCAAGTATTTTTGACGCATTTGTGTATGCGTTCCCCTTACAGTCTGTTGACGTATTGTTCATGCGACCACTATTTTACACCTTTACAGCGAATATTTACAGTCTCTGACTACTTTTCTATGGAATCATACATGTAGTATTCCTATTTATATTATGTATTTTGTGACAATCTAATTCTATTTGGGGAATCCATTCCAGATCATGTAAATCTATGACTTTCTGTGCACATTGGCATCCACTAATTGCACCTTTTTGGTTGCAGAGAATTTATTTTCATACACTAAATGGAATTTAATTGTTGTTATTCCATCCTAGGGATGCCATTTCCGGGGCTCAGTGCCTGTGTACCCTTTAGGAATTTCCCGTTCGTGCTCTCATACCCCCATTTCAAAAGGGCAAGCAATCCTGCCTTAGAGGAAATTAAGGCTTTTACTGAAGCAGGGAAGGCTGCGGGTCTAACGGCCAAGACTAAGTTACTTTCGTAACTGAAGAGAGGGAAAAGGCAAGGATAGAAACAGAAGGAGAATAAGCCAAAAGGGAGAAATAAAGAGAATTCCAGGAGAAAAAAGACGCAGCAGACACGAAAAAGGGGAGAAAGAAGGAGTAGAAAGGGAGAAAGAGCGAGAGAATGGGAGAAGGAGCGAGTATTCCAAGAGAGTAGAAGCAGCAGAAAGGACTCACCAACTGGCTATGGCTAATGCTGGCATACAGCCCTCTTCGTCCAGGTCATCATGCTCCCCCCTCAGTAGTATGGGCACCCTCATTCAACCGTGGAATGAGTCAGAGCCGGAGTCCTGGCTCGATCACGTAGAAAATATCCTGGAGAGTTTCTAGCCTCCTCCCGTGGAAGTAGCCCACATCTTGGAAAAACACCTCGAAGGCAGGGGAGCTATTGCCTTCCAAGAAGCCCCCATTCATGAGCAAGGAGATCTCGCTTACATAGGGGAGGCCATCGTCAAAGCCTCTGGAATTACCCCCAATATGTGGAGAAAAAAAATGGAGGAGCATGCCAAAGAAGTTAGAGCAAACATGGTCAGAATGTGTGGCAAAGAAGAAGCCTGCCTTCCACTGACTTAGTGGTAAAAAATGTAAGTGGGCGAATGTCTGGGACACCCACCACCCACTACAGAGCTCCCTAAATAAGAAAATTCACCCTGCCGCTCCTGCTCTTGCCAACTCCCAGATAACACAGTCTCAAAACAATCCACTGAGAAACCCATGTGCGGGCATCGTAACAAACCTGGAGACTCCTCCGAGCAGTGCCACTTAAAAAAAAACCTCCACAGTCAACTCCCACTTTCCTTTCGGATGGACATCACCAAAATAACAAGAGTAACTGCCATTGGCAGACGAACAGCCAGCCAAAGCCTGATTATAGCAAGAGTTTTTCTGACTCATACAAAGGGCATGGTCACACCTCTTCATGGGATCATTGCCCCAAACAGGCCTCTGCTCCAGTCATTGCCATGGCAGTGATGGACTCATCAACTCTAGGCCCCACAGCTCAGGGCCCCATAATTGTTGTGCCTCCTGGAGGTCGCTATCCCACACACCAAGTTCAAGCATTCTATGACTCTGGTGCTAGCTCTCGATAATTAGGGAAGATGAAGTTCGCCACTCAGCAAGGATTTAAAGCTATAATTCAATTGTTATTGAGAGCCTCAATCCTGCCCTTACCTCTCTCTGGACTGTGTCTGCAGTCCTCTTGGACATACCCTTGCACAACCAGCACTACTTAATGGCATCAGACCATGTCCTGCTCCGCCCCTAATGTGCATTGAGCCGAATTTGAATCCTCCTACTCCACCAGGAATGTCATCTGTGCCAGTATCCAGGCAAGATTTGAGTCTTCCTCTCGAAGCTCCCCATCCAGGCTACTTCTCTGCCACAACCAGCTTGACTCCACTACCGATGGTGGAAGCCTCAGAAGAGCCAATTTAATCCTGAATTCCCCAAAACATGCCTGACCATAGCAGAAGCACCTATAACAGCACAGCCTCACAAACTGCCCCAGAGTCAGTCTCCTAACATTGGGAGCCCGTAAACCCCATTCCTCTTCCCCTAAGTCAGCAGCTAACCAGTTGCACCAGTGGGAACCGATGCTATCGCAGCACCTTCTACTGACTTACATCCTTTGAGTCCTCCATCGAGTCGTCAAACCGACCTCTGACAGGTCAAGGGAAGCATGGTAGAGGACACAGGATTCCAGCAACCTTGGAAGGACCCATAGGCTCTCTCTGCACTAGTGACCTGGCACAGTGCTATATTCCTTTTAGAGAATTCCAGCCCTTCTCCATCAAGAGGAGAGTGCCCGATTCTGCTACTTCCGCTTCTTTCTTCTCCCTCTTTTGTGACTGTTCTTATTTTGTACATGACATATCCTCTTTATAATTTATTTCCTTCTTCATCGTCGCCTCTTAGGCACATCTTTCTATATTATGCTCTGCTTAGGTAGCGCCAACTTGCCAGTGGATCTAGCATTGAAAATTGAATATGTCATTTAGACTTAATATGATGGCATTCGCAAGTTTCTAGCAATGCCCTTTAAGAAGTCCCCAGACTTCCTACACTAAGTGCCACCTCTGGCACCATATTCATTAAAGGGGTGTTAATACCCACATATGACAAACCAGAAAATATATTCAACTTGGCCTACTAAGGTGATATTATTAAAGCATTGCTCCAATTATTTTGCATTAATCGTGTATTTAGGTGTGTAATCCATCATTCTCAGTATTCTGTTATTTGTGTTTATTTACTCTCGACCAAGAATCAATATTTAGTTCTATCTTTAATTTATTTTTGTCTCAGTTCAACTGGCACAAGGCTCACTTCGTATTACATAGCCCTAGGATCCCTAACACACCTGTGGATGTGCATTTGTAAAGGCCCCTCAGGGCATATTAACTGCATGAAATGTCTTACACTGAAATACATAGCGTTCATATCCAACAGAACTAAGTTTATTTGCTAACACTTTTATAATAAGGTTAGATTAGGTAAAAGTTTTGTAAGATAAAATAATATATTTAAGTAGATTTTACAATTTGTTATTCAATGGTCCTTTAAAATAATTATGTAATATTTATTAAAAAATCTTTAAAAATGATATGCTTGGGCAAGATAAGATTTAGTATAATTTTTACCTTATTAGAATTGATTTCCTTATTTTTTGTTCATTTATAAGTAAGGGACTTTCACGAGAGAACTTTAAATAATTGTTAATAAGTAGAAGGTATCTTTTAAGAAGCCTAATGGCAAATTGTCATTCTTATAAGTAGTGGTTGCTAGTCAATGAGAGTAATATTTGTGTTAAATGACCATAAGAAGTTACATTAGTTTAAGTTTTTTGGAGGAAAGAGAAAGAGAATTATCTAATGGCGAGAGCGAATTTTTTCCTCTCGCCATTTCAACCCGTTTAGGGCTGAAATGCCTTTTAAGATGGGAAGGTATTATGAAACCCTTTTGCTTTCACTGTTTAAAGTATACATTCATTAAAGCACAAGCTCACTGATTCTCCTTTCCTCACTCTCTCATGCTTGTCGATCGTCTCTAGTTTCTCCTTCTCGCTCCTGCCGTCCATATTTTGCAGATACATCGACATGTTGGATCCCAAGAACCGCCACTTAAGCAAGGTAGGATAATAAAATGAGTTGGCGGGAGGGATCCTGTCTCACTTCGTGCACAGCTGCTCCGGAGTTCAGAGCTCCTGACCATGAGGGATGCCCACCTTACCCACGTTGCTGTGTGCCCCTCTAGCTGTCGTGTCTGTGGGCCCACGCGACAAGCCTGGGACCCCTTATCTGCTTGTTTATAGTTACAGAAAAACTCTCATTCAATAGGCAAGATTCTTCAAATTAAATTTTTGTTACCTCGACCTTCTCTCCACGAAAAGGACGATTCCCACCTTCTTACAAGTGAATTATTTCCCAGCCGGCATGGAAAGCAAAATGTTTTCTCTCTTTATTTCGAGTTTTCTCGTGGCTTTGACTGCTAAGTGCCCTCCGAGACCGCCAATCCCCCTCGAGATCAAGAAAGAAATTGTCGCTAAAAGCTGAAATAACTCTTTTTAAAGCGACCCCTTTTCGCAACTTATCCAGTGATGGAGGTTAATTCAATACTTTTCTTTAGCCCAGAGAAGTGGATATTCAATAAGAGATTTCACTCTCCCTCTTGTTATCATTTTTCATATCTCTGAATGTTGTTTATGCATAGGAAACATTTTTTTAATGAAACCAAGACAGATTTTAATGGAAGAGACTACTGATAGAAAAGTTATAAGTGTTAGGTTACTCTTGAGGTTTGAAAAGCTTTCCTGTTTCTTGACAGAATGTTGGAAATTGCTGTTTCACTTGCCTTGGATATAAGCATTTGAAAAATAGGAAGATTTGTACTCCACTCATTACTGTTTATTCACAGAATTATCATATGAGGAATAGGCTCATAGATATAACTCACCGAATTAATACATAATAACTCGCTTGTCAAACTATTTAATGCAATAAAATACATCAGCAGAAACTGGAATTACCATTCAATTTTATAAAATAAGTCAAGGCTAGTTTACAGCGATTAAGTTGTTACGAACAATAAACTATTTCCAACACATTAGCCTCATTCCATTTAGTATAGAGGCTTTCAGCAGCATCCTGCAAAACAAGAATTACAAAATTTGCTAAAACATACATGAAGACCGACAGTACATCGATGTTATTGAATTTTGGAAACTGTCGTTAACTTCCGGAAATTCGAGGCACGTGCAGGTCACAAAATCTAGTTAATTTAATCGCCAGGTTGTTCACAGTTAATCAAATGCGATTTGCGGTCACATCTTCAAGGTAATCATTCATAAGTAAATCGTTTTCTCTAAAAAGCCAAAATTAGACTTAAAATCCACATAGCTTCTGAATCACAGAAATATTCTCATCTTAGTATCGCAGCCTATACCAACGTTCACAAAACCATGCAAGTAAGTTCGTATAATCTGCATTTCTTGAAAATAAAGTAAAGGACAGACGTGGGCATCCTTCGCTTTCCTTCGTTGAAAAAAAAAATTACTTTTGCATATTTCTAGCTGAGGATTAGTACTGCTGTTCCTTTCATGGTTGACTGGAGTCACATATCCCATACAAAGCCAAATATACTTTGTAAATATTTGTACTCTAAAATGAATCGAACTGTAAGTTTGATTTTTTTTATTTGTGTTCTTTCAAGTGAATAATATTACTAATACAGCTAGTAAAACTCATAGAAAAATATTTTATAAAATGAGTTTCCTTTCGATATCATAGCCTTCAAAGAAAAAGAAAGCATTTTGTTTCATAAGATATTATAAAACGAATTATTCAGTATACGTAAACAACAAAATTCAAATAGAAAACTTAAATGGTATCTAAATAATAATAATAATAATAATAATAATAATAATAATAATAATAATAATAATAATAATAATAATAATAATAATAATAATAATAATAATAATAATAATAATAATAATAATAATAATAATAATAATAATAATATTAATAATAATATTAATAATAGTAAGGTATCTTTGCAAACGTTATATGTTAAAATTAATATTATACCGTTGCTTAAGAAATAGGTTATGGATATTAAGGTGAATGAACTGTGATGTCGCAGAACAAATAGGTTTGGTAAAACTCGGCTTGGTAACTAAGGCTGTCAATCCAACACGTCAGTTTTGCGAGGTACTTTTTCCCAGCTAAATGATTATTGTAAGTTTCGGAGGGAATTTTGCACTTTCCCTAAAGGTTAACGCTTACACTTGTTTTTACTGCAGTGCCTAGCTAATGTTTAATCATAGAGACCCGTAGTCTCAAAAATAAAGCATGCACTAAAGACAAATACAGCTAAAATATATGTATGTGTGGCAATAAGGTCTCGGTCTCTCAGGTGTAAGACGGTGTTTCTATGCATTCAAATACGCTACGAACATCTTACAAAAGACTTCTACTTTGCTACAGAAAATCAACTCAGAATAATTAGGCTGTTACGGGTACTAACATAATTTTAAGAGTTAATATGAGGTTCTGTTATGATTGCAAAATGCTCAGACTTAGTCAGCCAAAGCTGATCTGCTAGTCTATTGAGATTTATGGGGAATGTTCCTTTGTCGTGCAAGGCAAGATCGTAGCCAGGTCGCCAATTTTACTCTATTTCTGCATACATCTGACTGAGGGCTGAACTTGTAAAAAGAAAGCTAAAGTTACTGTAAAGAGTAATTTCAGTGGAGATTAAGGGGAAATCAAGGATTGACTTAATAGGATATAATTAAACAAATCAAGAGAAATATTACACAGAATATCAATCACTGCCTCCGTGGTGCTGTGATTAAGCTTATTCACAAAGCAAATAGTGCGAAATGCAAATGCATCTGAGATAAGCTTTTCTAGAGTATCTTAAGATTAAACTGTCTCTAACAGCAATGATACTCACAATGAATTTAATTAAGAACCTTTAACATCACCTAGTGTGTGAATCTTATCATATGATAAGATTCATACACTGGGTTTTTAATAACCTCTAAAATTAGACTAAAATTAAACAGAATAGTGTAACATCGGGTTATAATTGATACATCTCTTCAGATGTAAAGTCTAGATTCTTCTCACAGGGAAGATGGGGAGATGGGCACCGCAGTTAGCAGTTGACACACAGCTTCTCAATCACATATTCTGCAGTACAAATGAACTGTCACTGGATTGCAAAACAATAAACACGTTTAAATTGGGAATGCTGAAGGCTGAGAGGGAAAACACTCAAAAGAAAAGTAAATTCAAACTGGTTAACAAACATGAGTTACTTTATACTAGTGAGATTACACCGCTTCACGTAAGCTCGGAAGGAGGTTGCAAGGGAGTGAATATGAGAGCAAATTAAGAAGTATAGACGTCTAGATGTTGAGCTAGACTGGATTTATTACAAGGAAAGTTGGACTGAACCATGGGCACCTATAGAGGAGGCCTGGTCACTGGATTGTGACGTATGCACCTTGCGTCCATAACTGCAGCTGTGCGCGACCTCGACCATGGTAATCGTTTCGGTTTGTTTCCATAATGATAGAGGAATCCCACAGACAAAGTGCCATTGTTAATAGCACTTTGTCTGTGAAAGGTTTGGAGTTTTTTAATATCTGTGGTAATCAAAACAGGGATGGGAAGTTAGTTACTGTATTAAGAGACATTTATTCAGCAAAAATAAAGTCCAAATGAAAACTAAATCATAGTGTTTTTTACAGAAGAAAGTAATGAAAATAATAACAATAATTATAATTATAAATATACCATCGTTGAAAACATATACTAACGGGCATTTGGAAGTTAAAGTTTGCAGATTTTTTTTTTCTTCACTTCTACCAGGGGCCAATGAGTCTAAATATTGACCTAATATTATTCAAATTGACAACGAATGCGCTGGTTGCTGCATCACTGCCCTCATATGTTGAACCTACAATATTACCACCTTTATAGTCTAAGTAAGCCTTTAAACGAATTTCATCTTTCAATAGATTAACAGTTTTGTCATCATCTGCAAAAAGGTTGAACTTTTGTTTGTTGTATTCAAGACATTTTTTATCATAAAGTCCAAGGTAAGGACTGAAATCTTTAAAAATAAAACTCTATTACCTGTTGAAAAAAACATGGGAAAATAATATAACTATGCTCTCTCTCAGAACTCTGTAAACTTCAGAGGAAAACTGTTCAAAAGAGATGAAAAAACTGTGAATTCCCAGGAATATTCTAATTTCTTTAGTCATCACCCGTAGCTGCTCACATACAAACTTAATTGCTGAGAACTATTTAAAATCCTCATCAAGTAAGGCTGTCAATAAAGAAATGACTTCAAAACAAGAATTGTACTACTAGATTTTTCGAAACTTGCTTTACATCTATGTTTCTAAAATTATTCAATATCATTCCCAGTAGACATATATCACCGATCTTAGAGTGAATTCCATAGTTTTCCTATTTTCTTAATATTTACATCAAATGCATTGATCGAACAATCGTCATTCATAACCAAAGACATAGGTATGTTATTTAGTGGAACCTCCAAAACCCTACAAATTTGTGTATGTTTCTCTTTCGTTATGATAGCCCAATGCGAGGTATCAGTGAAATGTAGCTTGCCAAATTAAAAAAAATGCCTATCTTCCTTATGGGCATTGTGAGTCGCAATGCTGTTTGGTATTGCAGCTTGCAGAACTTTCCCTCAAACCTTGTTTTCTTGCATTCTGGCTATTCTCTAACATTGCATTTAGTTAGATGAAAGGTAAGATGGAAAATTAAGCATTAGTGGTGGATAAGCATCATAACGGAGTTGAGGTTTAGAAAGTCGTGCAGTAATCTTCTTTCCACTCTTTTCATCAAAGTGCCAAACCTCCCATACATCTCTGGAACGAAAATGAAATATTCTAAATTTCAGCAGACGTTCAGTATAGTGCTAGTTTATATCTTGCTTGAAAACTAATACAAATACAATACTATACAAATATAGATAAAAGATATGGACATAGAACGAACAACATGACACGATATTTTCTTTAAAACATACAGAGTTGAATTCCAGTGCGCATTATATATTGATTAATTTCTTGCAGATATTTTCGTTTAACCTGGAATACGAAATATCATCAAGAAATGAATGAATATGAGATTAATATTAGTAATATAGTATGAACACCATTGTGAATGTAATTCATTAACTTGCATATACATATTTAGATTTTCCTGTCCTATGAAAATGATCAGAAACCAAGTGTGGCGGAATATTGTATATATTGACATTAAACTTCGAAATTGTGATTTCGGACGGAAGAAGAATGTCTTCCTTAACGAGATCTACTACTTAAGGTCACCTTGAACATTTTTGTAATTGTCATTGACTCCCAAGGAGACAGAATGAGGTCATGAAATGTGGACGCCTCATTTCTTCGATGGCGCGATGTTGAAGATTGCTGTCTCAAGCTGCGACCAAAGTTTTAGTTAGATTTCATGCGTGGGACTATAAGCTGTATATGACGTCATGAACTCTTCCAGTGTAAATAACTTGTTATGTGTAAGTGACGTCATCTCAAGGGGAGTGTCTTGTGGAGAAAGTTCGTACATGAGTATGCACGTTGAGTGTTACCCTTTGATGAGAGGTATTGATGGAATACCTAGGGCACTGCGATATATATAATATATATAATATATATATATATATATATATATATATATATATATATATATATATATATATATATATATATATATATATATATTATATATATTATATATGATATATATATATATATACATATATATATATATATATATATATATATATATATATATATATATATATATATATATATATATATATATATATATCGCAGTGCCCTAAGTATTCCATCAATACCTTTCATCAAAGGGTACAACTCAACGTGCATACTCATGTACGAACTTTCTCCACAAGACACTCCACTTGAGATGACGTCACTTACACATAACAAGTTAATTACACACACACACACACACACACACACACACACACATATATATATATATATATATATATATATATATATATATATATATATGTGTGTGTGTGTGTGTGTGTGTGTGTGTGTGTGTGTGTGTGTGTGCGTGTGTGTTTCGAGAAGTAAATACTCATTTCAAATCTAATGACGACAGTGTAGTGTCTCTCCTGCAATTTTTCCTTCGTGGCTTCAGATTTTCCCCAAAGAATAAATTCCTTTGATGAGATTCGGAATGAATCCTCCTCAGAGATGAGAGAAAAATCATCGCGGGTTGAGGAGAGACGGGTCATAATTTAAATTTTGCTGAGAGGAAATACTCTTTTTACATGATATCTTCAGGTTGTACTACATATCTTCTCAAATTTCTTACTCTGATCTCAATAGTCAGGGTAATTATTTTTTTTAAGATTTAACGTCTTTTACATTAATTTGGTGGTTTTAATCATGATGGACTCCAGAGTGGTAAGTTCCCCTTCGTCTTGCGTGGAAGATGTGATTTTATAATCTGCATAATTGACGTTCGTTTTGAGGCTTCGGGTCTGGACAGACTAGGCCCACTTTTTCAGATATAAGGACAGACTGGCCCTGCTTTTGTCATACAATATCGTATACATGAATACACATATCCTAGCTAAGAACGGGAAACTTATTTTGGATGCACACAGGAGTCGCTGCAGGTCTGCATCTGCTGTCACCAGGGAGTTAGTTTCAGTACTGGTTACAGACTGTCCAGACCACATGCATCAAACATACGTAATGACGCGTTGCACTGCAAAAACAACATCAATTATGCAGATTTAAAGATCATATCTTCCACGCAAGACGACGGGGAACTTACCACTTTAAATGCTATCATAATTAAAACTACCACCAATTTTTAAATACCCAGACAGCCTCTACATAGCTACCCATGGATTAGTTACAAGTTTGTTTATATTTTGTGTGTACTTCGACATTTACTTACACTCTTTTAACTCAGTTTATGTAGGTCATACATATCCTTCTTTGTATTGATTTTAACATTGGTATTTGTTTTTGGTGTCTTTTTATAAGATTTCAAATGATTGTTGTGAAAATTGCAGCTATGAAGTTGCAATGAGATACTGAAAAATGTCGTCGGCGAAATATACCGTTTTAAATACGCGCTGCTTTTTCCTGTATGCCCCCTTGATAGTCACTGTATGTATGTATGATTATATACGTATATATATGTATGTATGTAGTATGTATGTATGTATGTATGTAGTCATGTATGTATATATACAATTAATATATAATAGATATATATATATATATATATATATATATATATATATATATATATATATACACACTAATATCTTAAAATCAGTTCACGTCTCTTGTCAGACTCTCTATTCTATAACTTTAATGCGAGAAAAATTTGAACATTTAAGCATCTAAGCCCCATTATGGATGGTTTCATTCAAAATGCCTCAAATTTATTTCTGTACACAACGACAAGCAACCCATCACTGACTTTCCGGATTAATTTTACGTCTTCATTGACATTCTTATTTCTGAACTCTTAACATGCGCCATAGA
>NC_087216.1:56686347-56688847 GCF_015104395.2 Macrobrachium nipponense
TTTCAGAAAAATAACGGCCCAAGGCCCATGATGTCGGTGGTGTTTGTAGCTGTCGCTCTATTATTATATTACATATATAGTATATATTATGATAATTATACAGTATATATATATATAATATATATATTATTATTATATATATATATATATAATATATAATATATATATATACTAGATACATATCCAATACTATCTATTATAATATATATTATATATTAAATGGGCGTTATAATTGATATATATATTATATCTATATATATATATATATATGTAATGGTATATATATATATATATATATTATATAATATATATTATAGAATCTATATATAGTATATATAATTATATATATATATATATACATAATATATATATTAATATATATAGATATACTATATATATATATATATATATTATATAAATATATAGTATATTATATATATATAGATATATATATATCAAAAACCTCCAGTGCGGGATGTCCATGAGAACAACGATTCAAAACATAAATTTATTCTGAAAACGCTTTTGCACATGAAATTTCTCTGTGCATCATCAGTCTGTGAAAGATAAAGACACATTTATAAATAAACAAACAATAAAAGTGTAAAAAACGAGTAATTCACATATATTAAAAACAACTAGTCTTAAAATTACATAAAAGAACAAAGTAAAAATGATGAAACAGGTAAAAGAGACTGCTTAAACACCAACCGTTCATTGTAAGGAGAGAAGATGGAATGAACTAAGACAAGTTAAAAGTAAAATATATAAATATATATATATATATATATATATATATATATATATATATATCGTATATATATATATATATATATATATATATATATATATATATATATATACATATATATATATATATATATATATATATAGATATATATATATATATATGTATATATATATATATATATATATATTTTATAATATATATATATATATATATATATATATATATATATATATATATATATATATATATATATATATATATACAAGCATTTGTTCTTCGAGAGAGCACATGAAGGCATTGGCCATAACTGGACCTAAAGGGGATCCCATAGAAACACCATCTACTTGTTTGTAAATTATCTTGTTAAAAATAAAGTGAGTGTCCTGCACTGCAATTTCTAAAAGTTTCTAAATTGTCCTTGTTAAAGCCGTGAAATAAAAAAAACCATCAACAGAAAAGATTTTCTCTAAAATAATATCGACCGTCGCCTGCATCTTTTCTGTTGATGGTTGGTTTTTTATTTCACAACGGCTTTAACAAGGACAATTTTAGAAAACTTTTAGAAATTGCAGTGCAGGACACTCACTTTATTTTTAACAAGATAATTTACAAACAAGTAGATGGTGTTTTATGGGATCCCCTTTAGGTCCAGTTATAGCCTATGCCTTCATGTGCTCTCTCGAAGAACAAATGCTTGAAAGATTTTCTTCAACATGTCGTCCTCTCTCTTTACAGAAAGATATATAGATGACACAATTGCTTTATTTAGATCTAGGGCTGAGGCAGAAAAATTCTTAGAATATATTAATGGCTTACACCCAAATATACAGTTCACAATGAACACGAAGACGACCATAAACTTCCATTTTTAGATAGTTTAATCACTCGAACTCCTCAAGGTTTAATTTTTTACCAGTGTATTTAGAAAAAAGACATTTACAGGTCAAGGTACGAACTTTTACAGCAATTGCTCTTTCAGTTTTAAATTAAATAGTATTTTCACACTGTTGCACCGTGCCTACATGTTATCCTCTACCTGGCACAACTTTCACGAGGAAATTCTGTTATTACTACAATTTTTCAAAAATAATTCGTATCCATCCTTCTTATTCAACAAGTACGTAAATAGTTTCTTGAATAATATATTTTCAACCCGTCTGTCCATACCTAATGTACCCTAAATTGCTCATGTATGCCTCCATTCCTTTTGTACATTCGAAGAAATTCAAACAAACACTACAAGACTCAATTCGCAGTACATTTCCAGCTATAGACATCAGATTATGTTAAAAAAATCCTAAGACAATTGGGTCATTATTTCACCATAAGGATAGGCTTCCTGCCTTGATGCGATCTCTAGTGGTTTATTGTTTCACTTGCCCAAAATGTAAAGTTGGGAAATATATCGGAGCCACTAAGAGATTGCTCAAAGTCAGAGCAGATTCTCATCTTGGAGTTAGTCATCGAACTGGGATGACAATTAAAAACTAAAGAATTTTCTAATATAAGAGACCACTGCGAGAAATGCAAGACATCATTCACCTATGAAGACTTTAATGTTATCGCCCAAGCACCCAATGACCACTCTCTTTCCATCCTGGAATCGTTAACTATTAAACAGCTTGTTCCTTCCCTAAACAGTCAGAACTCTTCCACGATCTTATATATCGCCTAAGTTGACGTCGCGTCGTCCTCCTGAAAAACTGAGCATGTCACTCAGTTCTTAGCTCAGATAGAGTAAAGTACAAT